>NC_091742.1:17764900-17962400 GCF_043380555.1 Nothobranchius furzeri
CATGGACAAGCACCATCTTACGTTGGTGATCTTCACAGTCCCTACACCCCCAGCAGGTCCCTGAGATCCAGTGCAGGTTGTGCAGCACCAGGCTAAAGGTCAAAGTTGACAGATCATCTGCTGATGTGGCCCCCAGACTGGAGCTCTCTCCCCCTGAGCCTGAGGTCAGTGGACTCAGTGGTCTCCTTTAGAAAGCAGCTGAAAACTCACTTGTTCAGGCTGGCATGACCTTCTTCACCACCCTTTCTTTATTCTGCTCCTTCTACCTATTCCGCCTTTCCTTGGATCCACTGATTTCCCTCTTTCCTATTAATGTTCTCTCTACCTTTACTTACATTTTAAATCACAATTTAATTTTTTTTCTCATTTGAAACATTTTTTAAAATCTTTTTAATATTTAAATTTTTGTGTTTGTTTTTGTGAAGCACCTCTTTATATCTCGAGAGGCGCTATATAAAAGATTGTTTTCTTTCTTTAAAAGCAGTTGAAAACTCACCTGTTCAGGCTAGCTTTTGCGTGACCTTCGGTTGATTCTTCATCTCTACCTTCCCCTCATTCAGCTCTTTCTACCATTCACGCCTTTCCCAGGATCCACTGATTACCTTTCTTATTCATTTTCATTTAACCCTAAACCATTCAGTGAGATTCCAGAGATTAGGTCAATGTTTATACTCTAGAGCTCACCCATGGCTATAGTTTTTACTTTGTAATCCTTTCAAGATGAAACTACCATGGCAGAAATTTTCTGCAGTTGTTTCTTTGTCAATTTATGAGCAGGTGTGCTCAAAATGCATCCCTGCCTTTAACTGCACTGTGGTAGTTAGGAAACTACTTAGCATTCATCACCACCCACTAATGGTCACGACAGCAGTGTGTTGCTGCCAGTTGCCAGAGGAATAAGGCAGCAAAAAGACAGTCTGTTAAATCTTTGAGTTTTTAGTTTTGAAAGACTCTTTAAATGTCTCAAAATCATCCCTAGCTGAGATTGTGCAGGGCTTTATTCGCTGCGGTTGTACTGAGCAGCTCAGTCCCCCTCTATTGCCTGTAGAGTGATCAAATGGCCAATGTCTCTGGAATAATTTTGAGTTTAATTATTATAAAAACATTATGCAGCGTCTTTGAACACAGTCAGTCAGAGCTTGTTTACCATAAGAACAACACTGACTTTGCAATGAGTTACAAGAGTTAGCGTTCAAATGAATAAATAATCTAATAACTGCCATGGATGCTGATATCTGCACTATCTACCTCTGACATCATTGTGTTTGTCTCCAAAAAGTAGTTTACAAAGAAATTACAATCTGCACATACACATGTTTACTTTATAATAATAAATAAGTTTGTCTGTTTTTATTATGTTTTGTTTAGTTCTTGAATTTTTGTTTAAATAGTTCTAAAACGTCATTAAAATGTTCCGCTGGTGTTTTAGCTGAATTAAATCTCAATACTTGTGAATAAATTAAAATGTTGACTTTGAGGTTAAATATCAATATAATAAAATGAGATCTTAGGTGTGTTCTTGCTGTGCGTTATTTCTAATTCCTTGTTGTCGTTCTTTTATAAAACACAGAAACGGTTTTGTTACCTGTTATTGACGCTACAGTTTCGCCGACGGCTGCCGGCTTCTTCAGGCTGACGCTGATGGTGGCGCGTCACTTCCTTCTCCGTTTATCTGCGGACAGCAGAGGACGTTGTCGCCCTCTACTGCCCGCTCTCCCCTCTCCAACGATGCAGTCCCATGCGTGGTCCAGCGTGTAAACTTCGTCGTCCCACGTCCACGTCTCCTTATCTCGATTGCTTCCTTGATCCATCTTTTGTATTTTTGTTGTTCGGTGGTTATGATCCGTGTGTTGTCCCAGTCCATTACATGGTTTTCTCTTAAGCAATGATCTGTTACGGCTGACTTTTTTATTGTACTTTCTGCTTCTTCTTTTGCTGCTCTTGTGTGTTTTCGATTTGCCTCTTTCTCGCACTCCTTTCTGTGTTCTATTGTTCGTGTGTTGAGTTGGCGTCCGGTTTCTCCTACGTTTGTTTTAGTAAAGATTTAGTCTAAAAAAACTGCTCCTAATGTAATTATCCCACAATAAATTTATTTTTTTAAATAAAGTGAGATCACACCATAAAAGCATGTATATTCAAGATAAATACACGTGAACGTTGAGTTGAGGTGATTTATGTTGATTCATGATGAAATGAACATTGGTTGAGGAACTCCCACAGTGCTTTGCTGCAGCACCTGGCTGTCACAGAGAACGAATGGCACTGCAGCATCTGCTCTCAGCTAGCAGAGAAGATTAAAGTCAAGAATGTCCCAAAAATCCCCCCATAATTATCTAATTTATAATAATTAAGGGTTGGTTAATGAACTAATAAAAGCCACAAAAGTGGCAGCATGAGCTCCATGCAGATAAGAGCAGAGGTAGCTGCATGCACACTGCTAAAGTGGGAAAGTTAAGCCTGGTTTATGCTTCTCCGTCAGCTCCGCAAGGGACAGACACGAACGGATTGACGGAAGCGTTTTGCTCTCATACTTCTGCGTCTCTTGGAGAGTGTTGCAAAGCAATTGCCTGGCAGGACAACAGAGGGCGTTGCGCTGTTCTGTGGTATCCTGTCATGTATCGGTCCAAGATTGTGTGTTTATATTGTGTTTTTTGTGTGTATAAGAGACTTTTAACACGGACATATTTGTCTCTCATTCTCCCACCTCTTCATGCGCTCCCCACCTCTAAACCCACGTTTCCTGTCATTTCCGTCCACAAATAAAACGCTTGCTGCGCATCTTTTCACTCCTCCAGTCACGGGAGAATGAAACGTTGATATTTTTAGAGTTTTTTCGCGAGGCATTCTTCAAGCTTCTCTGTGTCTGCCGCTAGTTATCCTCAGCTCTCTTTGCAATGGCGGCGCTGTAAACAACAGCGGCATCCTGACCAATCACAAGCTTGCGTAATCCGTCTCGTTCGACGGATGTTTAAAAAAGTGGGCTCGACTCCGTACGTACTTGCTTGCCTGCCGGAGCCCTACGCAAAGACGGATAATGGCGTTGCGTGTCTCCGCACTGACGCAGACGGAGAAGCATAAATCAGGCAGACACATAACTGAAACATCCTTGAGTTTCTCTCAAATGTCACCATCAGCAGATTTTTGACAGCAGATCTAGCTGCTCTATTAACCCATCTGCCAGCAAAAGCTACTGTAAAAGTAGCTTACGGTCTCCAAAAGGTTTTTATGGGTTAGCAATAATCCATTGTTAATTATACTCAAAGATAGAAGTGTTTGTGAATTACATGATACAATGGCTTGCTGCAGTGTGTGGAGCAGACTCGAACCAAAGACCCAGACTCCAGGTACCTGCTGCGGTTCTGGGGCCTCATTTATCAAGCTTTCTTACGCACAAAATGGGGTTGGAAAACTGCATAAGCAACTTACCACGCAAGCTTTGGGATTTATAAAAGAAAATGTAGCGGAAAACTGTGCTCAACTTTAAGCTGACTAAGGACCTGGCTTACGCATATTTTGGACATGAAGAGCACCTGCAGTGCTGCTGCTGAGAAGGATACAATTATGAATTCCAGCAGCATTATCACTTGTACCCCCCCCCCCCCCCACCACCACCACCACCACCACCACCACCACCACCACACACACACACACTGAAGCGCAGAATACAGAATGCAAAATATCAGCAGGGGGGTAGAATGAGACAGAATGTCATACGTCTGTGACAGTGTGAGCGTCCTGTCCCTGTGATCCGATTGATCATGCGCCTTGGCTACTTAGACAAGCGAGATGTCCATTTGGCCGACTGGTTAGCGTGCTTGACTCATACCTGGGAGTCTGGGGATTGAATCCCGATCGGACCATTTTTTTTATATCTGCCACAGATATCTCTGAAGAACTCAGCATTGACGGCTTCAGCAACCCTGTGCCACTCCGTGGATTTTCTCTTATTTCTTTTGCAACATTTCTCCACCTCACCCACAAGTACCTCAATTTCTGCTTCAGTGAAATTGCGCTTCCTTGATCTGCGGTTGCGATCGTTAATGGTGGAGCGCTGCAACAAGCTGGTTTATGTACATGCATGAGATCCACAAGGCACTTTGCATTGACCATTTATGGCAGAAAGTGGGTGTGTTGAGGGCGGGTTGTGATAAAAAAAAAGGCTGAGCACATTCCTAGAAAATTTCTGATTTATGAAGCTGAGATTGCGTGCAGCTGTGCGTACTCCCATGTTTGATAGATCACAAACCTACTTGGCATAAGTACATTTTTTTGCTGAGCTTAAGTACGGTTTTAGTAAGGATTCTACGCAATGTTTTATAAATGAGACCCCAGCTCCGTAGCGCTGCAGCTGCAGACATCCACAAATAAAAGGGATGGAGGGGATTTGTCTTACACTTGTAGAGTTTAGTCATTCACAACCATAGTGTTTTTTCTGAACCCCACTTGATCTTAAGTGTGCTACCCGCTAGCATTAGCCAGTCTGCTCCTAGTTTAACACTTGATCCCAAACTTTGGACCATCCTTTTACAATGGTTTCTCTCTTTGCTGTTTTTACCATTTTCCTCCATAACACCTAGATTACCTCAATGTGCGCCAGTAAAATTGATTCAGACTGTGGTCAGCACATTTATCAAAGCTTTAAATCAGTAAAAAAGGATTTGAGGATTTTAATTAATCAAACCATTTGAGTATTCGTTTCAGCCCTACATAAATATTTTAATTACTTCATGTGGCCATGGCTGTTGGTTATCATGACTGACTGAAGCTGGAAGTTTCAACCAGTACTCATCCACCTCCCTCATCCACCAGTAAATAAACTGGTCATGATTTTCAACCAGGAACTTGCTGGAACACCAGAGTTTCCAAATTGAAACTATTTTTACTTCATGATGTAAATGTCGTAGTCAAAGGCCTCACTGCCATGTCCTTACCTGATAATGCACATTGTGGGTCAGAAAACTGCCACCCACCATAATAGTAGGAGACACTTTCAAACTCAACTGTCCTCATGGACAGAGCAAATGTCCTCTGGACAAAAGGTTCATGGTCGAATAGGGCAATGACTGAGTTGTTTGGCCACAAAGACAAAACGTTGGGCAGCTATTTACTGCTCACCTAAGGCTAATCCTGAATTTCTTAATGAATTTTCTGAATATATTGGCTTTTTATGTTCCCTTTCTAAAAAAGTGGTTTTATTTGTTGATTTTAATATTTATGTTGATAATCCTGCCAACTCTTTTGTGAAGGACTTCATATCCTGTATGGACAGTCATGGTCAGCAATATGTAGAATTTTCTACTCATTTGAAGGGTCACATGTCAGATTTGGTTTGTTGCACTGGCGTTATACCATTTAGTTTTATGCTATCTGATTTTCCTGTTTCTGATCATAAACGTGTTGTATTCAAGGCTAACCTACCACTCCTCAAAGACACTTCCCCCCGTTCCATCACAATCAGAAATATAAAGAACATTGATCCTTTAGTTCTGTCCTCTGCTATTTTTAACCTCCCTAGCAGGGATCACCTATCCACTCCTGATGCACTGTTGTCTCACCACAACGATGGCCTTCTGAGCATTTTAGATCAGCTGGTGCCACTGAAAACTGGGACTGTTACTTTTTCTGACTGTGCTCCATTGGAATACATCTGAATTGTGGCTACTCAAACATGAGGCATGTCGTCTGGAGAGGCTTTCAAGGAAAACTGGACTCAGCAGTCATAAGGAATTATGCCGAATTCATTTATTGAAAGTACAAAGATGCCATTTCCAGGGCTAAATCAATTTACTACACATCACTTATTCACTCAGCGGAAGGAAATTACAAAGTGTTATTCTCTACCTTGAATAATATTATCAAGCCCCCTGATACTTTTTCCCCTCAAACGTACTCTACCATTCTCTGTAATCGATTTATGGATTTATTTTCTTCTAACGTTGAAAATATTAATTGTCAATTGTCACCCTGTAATGCATCTAGATGTTCACATTGTTCCAGCTTTTTCTTCCACTCTTCATAACTTCCATCTGCCCTCCATTAAGAAACCTGGTTTGGCTACAACCGATCTAAATAATTTCAGACCAATTTCCAACCCCCATTCCTGTCAAAGGTATTATAAAGTTGGTGGCATCCCTTCAACTTCATAAACATCTTAACAAGAATCATCTGTATGAACTGGTTCAATCTGGCTTTCGCCACAACCACAGCACTGAAACTGCTATGGTTAAAATTACAAATGATCTCTTAATGGAGTCAGACTACATATTCTAACAGTCAGACTGTTCTGTGTGCACACGAAGCGGTACAAGTGATAACGCTGCTGGAATTCATAATTGTATCCTCAGCAGCAGCACTGCCGCTGTTCTCCATGTCCATAATGTGCATAAGCCAGTAGAGGTGCTGAAAAAAATCGATTCAAGTCTGAATCGGGATTCTTATTTATAAAGATTCAGAATCGATTCCAAGAACTCAAATATTTGGCATGTTACATGTTTGAGATGAACTTTTTTTATCTTTACTAGGAGAGTCAGTACTCCGTTTACTTTTGTGGTCCCATAAATTGAGATGATTTATGTTTGAATCTGCTGATAAGAGGGCACTTGAATGTCATTTTTCCATACTCAGAAATTTGAGATATTCTCATATTTATTTTCTAAGTTGATAAATGAGTACTCAGGATTACTCATGCAACTTGTTTCTGCACATACTTGAAAAGTATTTGACCATATTACTTTCAAAGCTACTGTTAGGTAACTACAGATTTGTTATGTTTTACAAGGTAAGCAAAATAAATGTTGCCTTTTGGTCAAAAGATTGCTTCTGTTTACAGTTTTAGAATCACTTTATTTTACTTTGTAAATTTGCGTTTTTGGAGCATGACCAGTTTAAAGTCAAATAAAAATGCCCCATAGCTTTAACTAACTTGTACAACAAAGTAGTTCATCCTGGAGCTGACTCTCTTTGTTAATACTGATTGGGAATCGATTTAAATTGAGAATCGAGAATCGATTCTGAATCAAATCGGCACCCCAAATATCGGAATCGAATCAAATCGTGAGTTGCTCTAAGATTCACATCCCTATAAGCCAGCTCCTTAGTCAACTTAAAGTTGCGCACATTTTTCCGCTAAGTTTTCTTTTATAAATCCCAAAGTTTGCGTGGAAAGTTGCTTACGCGGTTTTCCGACCCCGTTTTGTGCGTAAGCAAGCTCGATAAACGAGGCCCCTGTTCACTTCCAGGCTTGATTACTGTAACACACTACTCTCCAGTTTGCCACAAAAACTACTCCACAAATTACAACTGGTTCAGAACTCGGCAGCCCGTATCATCTCAAGAACACTATCTTCACACCATATCACACCACTTTAGTTTAGTTTAGTTTAGTTTAGTTTAGTTTAGTTTATTTGTCATATGCAAGTTAGCACAGGGTCAACATTGCAATGAAATGTGTTTGACGAGCAGCGGTCTCTCAGCAGCATAATACAATAGAAAAAAAGAAGAAGGTATAATACAGTAAAAGCAAAATATTAGAGAGTCATGCTAAAAGTAAAAGCTTACTAAATAGATAAGTAAGTATAGATGACTAAATATAAATATATCTTAAAAAAGTGAGTAATAACATTAAAATGAAGTAACCAGTGCAGGTTAAATTTTGCTTGTGGAGCTGCAGGGTAACATCTGTATCCTGTGTTGTGTGTGTTTAAGTGTAATGGTTGAGGTGCCGTACGGCTTGGTGGTAGAAACTGTTTTTAAGTCTCGTAGTCCGAGCAGGCAGACTCCTGTAACGCCTGCCAGATGGTAATGAGAACAGCTGATGCGCTGGGTGGCTGTGGTCCTTCTCAAGCAGCTACACTGGCTTCCAATCCACTTTGCTACTGAGTTCAAAATCCTTTTGCTAACATTCAACGCCCTCAATAACTACCCCCCCCCCACCCCTCCGTTTGAAGCGTATTTTTAGAGCTCTATACGAATCTCTCATTTCAGTTTTGATAAAAGACTCTCACTAGCACCTTGTGTAACATACACAAGCACCTCTTTGTGTTCTGCATCATCTGAATGATACCTAACCTCCCCTGGCATGTGTGCGCTTGTCCTGTGTCATCCCTATTTTGCAGGAAACAAAATGGGGAAACAGAACAGCAAACTGACCCCTGAAGTGATGGAGGATCTGGTGAAGAACACGGAGTTCAACGAGCACGAGCTGAAGCAGTGGTACAAGGGATTCCTGAAGGACTGCCCCAGTGGCCGGCTAAACCTGGACGAGTTCCAGCAGCTCTACGTCAAGGTGGGGCTGCTCTCACTCACCTTCATTTGATGGATTATGTGTGTGTCGTGTACTACAACACAACATTCAGAGGGCCAGGATTGTGTTCAAACCCTGAGGCAGGATAACAAGTTGGATGCAGATTTATGGAATTAGGAAGGAAAACAGCACATCAGAAAAAACTCATCAAGTACGAGGAAGATACCTTAAATCTATGTTTATTATCTTCAAGAGTGGTAGAAATGTTGATACGTTTTTAATGAAAATAAAATAAAACCTGCTCATTTTTCTCATTTGAAATGTACAATTTTCTTTCACTTTTAACAAGCAACTTTGAGATTTATTGTTTATCACAAGATAGAATGTTACATATAAGCAGATAATATTACTATGAAGTGCCAACTCTGGCAGGACAAAAGACAGAAAATGAAGCGTTTAATAATGATGTATTTAAAAATAAGTCTGAATATGTAGTGAGAATGTTTAACGTCTGTTAATCATAAGATAGAAGTGGAAATAATCCATAATACACTTCATTTCTGCAGTTTATTATTGTGTGTGCATGTATACATACATTATATATATGTATACATACTAGGGATGCATCAAAATAAAAATAAAAAGTGAGGAAACACCAAAATAAATAAGTCAGTAATTAGAACCATATCATTTATGGCTATGATGTGTACTAACCTCACGAAAATTAAGGAATTGCAATAAAACAAACTAGTCCAAAAATAAAACAACGATCGTAATAAAACAGCGTTACTAAAAGCAGATTTTTAGCAAGTGGCCACATGAGGACATTTTTGATGGCAGAATTTTTCGGTTCATTCCTATGTACACACACACACACACACACACACACACACACACACACACACACACACACACACACACACACACACATAAATATAGTTAAGTCGGGCTCGTTTCCAGTGAGAGTTGGACTCCGCCAAGGCTGCCCTTTATCACTTTATTACCCTTCTGTTCATAATTTTTATGGACAGGATTTCTAGACACAGCAATGGTGTTGAGGGGATCTTTTTTGTGGCCTGTGGATCGGGTCTCAGCATTTTGCAGATGGTGTAGTCCTGTTGGCTTCATCCGAATGTTAACTCCAGCTTTCGCTGGAGCGGTTCGCAGCCGAGTGTGAAGCGGCAGCGATGAGAATCAGCTCCTCTAAATCAGAGACCATATTGGTAAAAGGGTAGAATGCCTTCTCCAGGTCAGGGATGAGGTCCTACCTCAAGTGGAGGAGTTTAAGCATCTCAGGGTCTTGTTCACAAGTGAGGGAACGATGGCGCGTGAGATCGATGGGTGGATTGGTGCTGCGTCTGCAGTGATGCGGGCGTTGTACCGATCTGTTGTGTTGAAGAGAGAACTGAGCCGGAAGCCAAAGCTCTCGATTTACTGGTCAATCTATGTTCCTACCCTCACCTATAGTCACGAGCTTTGGTTAGTGACCGAAAGAACAAGATCGTGGATACAAGCGGCCGAAATGAGATGGGATGAGGAGCTCGGTCATCCGGGAGGGGGCTCGGAGTAGACCCGCTGCACCTCCACGTCGAGAGGAGCCAGTTGTGTTGGCTTGGGCATCTGGTCAGGATGCCTCCTGGACACCTCCCTGGTGAGGTTTTTCGGGCACGTCCAACCGGGAGGAGACCCAATGGAAGACCCAGGACACGCTGGAGGGATTATGTCTCTCGGCTAGCCAGGGAACGCATTGGGATTTCCCCGGAAGAGCTGGCTTAAGTAGCTGGGGTGACGGAAGTCTGGGCGTCCCGCTAAGGCTGCTGCCCCCGCGACTCAATGCTGGATAAGCGGATGAAAATGGATGTGTGTGTATATATATATATATATATATATATATATATATATATATATATATATATATATTTTTTTTTTTTTTTATAGCATTTTGCTAAATAACACTTGTTAATTTTTTCAACCTCATTGCATCCACTCAGTAGAAGTATTAACCCTTTCACACCTTTATAATTTATAGTAACACAATTGAGTAACGACGTAATAACTAGCCTAGCTGCTGTCAGCTGGTGGTATATATACCTGTTTTAAAAGGAGGAAATTCCATCCATCCATCCATTTTCTGAACCAGCTTTGTCCACGCAGGGTTGCGGGGGGGGGGGGCTATCTCCAGCGGTCAACGGGAAAATCAGGCGGGATACACCCTGGACAGAGTGCCAGTCCATCGCAGGGCAACACAGAGACACACAGGACAAACAATCATGCACACACACACACTCACACCTAAGGACAATTTGGACAGACCAGTCAACCTAAAAGTCATGTTTTTGGACCGTGGGAGGAAGCCGGAGTACCCGGAGAGAACCCATGCATGCACAGGGAGAACATGCAAACTCCATGCAGAAAGATCCCAGGCTGGGAAGCGAACCCAGGACCTTCTTGCTACAAGGCAACAGCGCTAACCACTGCGCCACTGCGCAGCCAAAAGGAGGAAATTATGGTTTTATTGTTCAGTAACATACAAAATAGTAAATAAAAATATATGGTTAAAAGGTAATGAAAATCATGATAATGTTGTTTTTAGTGTAAAAAATACGATAAATCTCTTTCAAATCACCTTCTATAGTGTCCTGTTAATCCCAGTGCCACAGTTTGATAAGCTGTACTTTACCAACGAGATGTTGTTACTTAACTCGGCTTATGTCAGCATCTTGGCTGTATGGTTGAACTTCCTGAGTGGCTGAACAACATAAAAAGCACTCAGAATAGCGTAAGAATATGCATTAATGTTTCATCAGCGAGGAAATGCATCATCACCGGAGGGGCTGCTGTTACATAACACACATGTTGGGGTCATGGCTGCGCTTCCTCTAAACGCCATCCGAGCCTGTGCATCAGCTGAGACCAGCTCAGGAGAAATAAATCTGGAGCGCATGTAAATGGAGGAATGCTAGCTATTAAAAATAGAATATAGATGTTTTTAATAATGAATTGATGTTTCAGTAGAGAATCTTTAAATTATTTAGGTAAAGTGCAATGGTCCCTGAGATGGGGTACAATATCTCTCAAAAACCTTGTGACAGGAACATCAGAAAACAGATTGGTGCATCTTGTTGTGTTTCCCGGCAGCGATAAATCAGCGATGGGGTTTATTTAAATCAGAATGGCCAATCAATGAAAAAACGGTCCATGTAATGTGTGTGTGTGTGTGTGTGTGTGTGTGTGTGTGTGTGTGTGTGTGTGTGTGTGTGTGTGTGTGTGTGTGTGTGTGTGTGTGTGTGTGTGTGTGTGTGTGAGGTGTTTGGAGAGGGGGTCGTGCTTATTAGGAAGATGACAGAGGTGAAATAGCACTGGCAGCAAGTGAGAGGCAGAAAGAGGCAAAGACGAGAAACTAATTATTTATTAGTCATCATTAGTTGTGATAAATGACCTGTGTTGATATAATGCCTTAGGGTTTAAAAAAAACCAAGGCACTGTAGAAGACAAACAGTCACACACACATATTCATATGCCATTGGTGATGAGCTACATCATAACCACAGCTGTTCTGGGGCACATTGACAGAGGCGAGGCTGCCGAGCACAGGCACCACCAGTTCCTCCGAACACCACCATCAGGCAAGGTGGGTTACGTGTCTTTCCCAGGGATCCTGCCATTGTTGCCCGTAGTTATGCAGTTAACTGCATTTATGTGTGTGAGTGTGTTTCACGACACTTTCATGTGCACACACCTTTGCACACCCCCGCCTACATTTGCACAGAGCTTCACCTGTGACGTTGCCCCTGCCTGGGCTCTAAGTGCAACGTTTTCTCTGTGCAGCTTCCTGCCTGGAGATAATGTCCGTGTTTTTGTTGGAAGCAGTTTGTTCCCTCACTTTTTTGTCTCCTACTCTCTCTCCTTCTTGCATTTGGTCTCTCACTCTTTTAGGAAGATAACGGAGAAGGGACAGAAAGCAGGTGCAGCGTGTTGCCTGGAAATAATAGCTGAGGGCTTTTTGTGATGCTGCGGAACAAAAGCTGCTTCAATTATAGCCGTCTGTAGTTCCTTTTGTAACTGCAACCAGCAGATCAGTGGGTTGGAACAGATGCATGGTCTCTTTTTCAGTTTAGCTCTTCCTCCATAACAAAGAATAAAAAGTAATCATCAGGATTTGATGTAAAATCTCATCAATTAATCTGACCAATCCAAAGGGATTGGTAACCTTGAAAATGTGTGTTTGCTAAACTAAACAGAGACAGTTCAGTTAAATGTTAATTTATTTGTTCAGGAAGTAGTTATTGTCAATCAATCAATCAATCAATCAATCAATCAATACTTTATTAATCCCAGAGGGAAATTAGAGTTTCAGTACACACAATTCAGAGATCAGACATACATGGGCAAGACACATGACAAGAATTGGTGACTGTGGTCATTCACAACCGGAGTCACGGTACCTTAATAGAGATAAGAGGGTAACATGAGGAATTAATTTGGGAGGAGGGGAAAAAAAGGCTGTTTCCCCCAGTAAGAGCAGCCATCCACGGCGCTCAGCCACTGTAGTCACAGGTGGGAGGGAGATCTTGGGAGAAGCGCAGAGCACATTGACTCCTGCAGGTTGATGACCTCGCCAGGCTGAAGTCTACCAATCCAAAGGGGGGTAGGTCAGGTTTTCACAGCATCTGTCTGCATTCCTTCATGGGGGTTTGTAGCCGCTCAAGGCTACCAGGACGTCAGATTCAGACAACAAGAATTTGTTTGGGTCAGGCTGAGATAATTTTCCTCTCTGCCTTCAGTCTTTAAGCTGATCATTCCAGTCCTTCAGTGAAGCCAATTTTGGGTTTTTAAACCTGTCCATACCGTCCGGTGACCCTCTCCGAGATGACATCCATTTTGCGCACTAATACCGGTGTCGCAGCTAGAACATTGTCCAGCTTGCGATTCACCTCGAGTTACGTCCCAGTCTGAGAAGTCTCCACACGGACGGTGCTTTCCGTGGGTGCGGGTCTCTCCGTGGGTGTCAGTATGGCCAGGTTGTAATTTCAGATTATAATGGGTCGCTCTGAGTTTTTCATACAGGCTGAACATGAAAATAGTCTCCTACACCTATCTCCTGCTTTAGCTTATGATAGAAAGTAGACAGGGAAACTCTAGGATTAGAAAATCCTGACAGATCTACGTCACACTCACTTCACATTTATGGACTCACCCATCTTGACTCGACGGGGAAGGCTGTTGTTGGTTTAGCGTCCAGGAAACGTGAGAGAATGTCTTGGCCATAGAAATGAATACGTGGACACCCCGTTGGGTGCTGGAGAGCGTAACAGCATTATCGCCATATTGGATGGGTTCCTCACTCTCCCAACACAACTGGAGTCAATGCAAAGTGAGCAACTGTGCCTGTTTTTGTGCAGCCCGTGGTTGCAACAACCTGTGCACTATTGAAAGCACGTTCATCATGTGGGACTACCATTGACTTTTCTAGCACACCTGATGGGATTTTGTATTTTAATACATTTTTAAATTATATTTATTATTTATCTTTCATGTCATACCATATGTCTGAATTTGTGAAAAAGTGTAATAGAATGTGTATTTTAGTTGGGTAAACGCATTCCTCAGTCGAAATAAATGGGGACCCATTCAAGATGGCAACCACACCAGCTCTAATAGGCAGCGCCAGTCCATGAGGAGTGTATGTACAGTATATGATGCCTGTGGTCTTGGCTTGTAGAAGCTAGCTGTTAGCATTAGCACCTCCACAACGCACCAGAACTCCTCCAGGCTTGTCAGTGGTTAAGTCACGTTGCTGTTAGCCAATCAGAGGTGAGATGTCCAAATTTCAGGAAATAAGACTCTAAATCCTGCCATCTGAAGCTCTCCTCTGATCTGGCAATCTTCTGGATCCTGAAACAGGAGCACCAGGGCGTTTGAACTCAGAGAACGACCTAAAAGGCGTTAATTCCAACTAGAGACCACTGCAAATGTATTGATTAAATGAATGAACCATATCTGTAGATGTTTGATTTGGTTAGTAGTAATGTTAGATATTTGTCTGCCAGTGATAAAAAGCATGAGTATTGATGGTTTTTACCCATGTATAGAAAACTGTACATTTGATTTTTAGCTCATTCTTCTATCTTCAGTGTTAATGGTCCAAGATTAAGATGTAACCATGACAACGCTGGCAACCAACAACTCAACATTGACCTGTTTTAGCTTCACATCAGCATTAGCAAGTAGAGCTACAGTCTAAAAGCTTTCACATGCAGAGAGTGAGAAAATCTCTTATGTGAAGCTGCTTGTAGGATGAAAGGGTGAGGAGTTCAGTCCATACATGTTTATGCATCAGTGTGCTGCACGTTTCCTGTCTCACTGAGGTCTGTGAATGTTGCACTTTACATTAGTTATAGAGGCCATTTGGCATATTAAACTGAAACCTCACAAATTACACAGGATCTGGTTTGTGGTACTAAATTAATACAATTCTAACTAAAATGGGATTTATGACTTTAGTCTGTGTGAACAAAAATCACGACTCTCAAAAGATTCTCAGGTTTTTTAAATGGAAAAAAAAATAAACACTGATTTACACTGTGTGACTGTTTCACATTGGGCTCCATCTCAAACTGTACGACTTCCTCACAGAGCAAAGCTCACGAGTCATGTTCTCATACAGTACGACCCAATGATCGGATTAGGGCCGTTCCGATGATGTTGTTTTGCTCCTGATCCGATTCCAAGTCATTTGATTTTGAGTATCTGCCGATAACAAGTCCTGATCCCCTACTTTTCAGGAAAACATTCAAATAAGAAGAAAACACATCCAAGTTGCACTATAAGTTTAACTTTCACTTGTTTGGGAAGTACACTGATTAAAAATGTGTTTATATTATGAACATATTTAAAAGTAGCAGCGTTGCTCATGTTCCACGTTGTTTACTCCTTCAATATGCAGCTGTATTTAGTGATGCGTGTTCCAAAGATGGAGCAGGCACGCCATGTCTCGGCTGGCAGGCTAACCTTTTCCTGCATGACACCTGTAGCTACCACACAGCTCGGGTGCAACAGCAGACTTGGTGTTTTGGAGTCTGTTGGCAATTTCTCGTTGTTCCTTAGCGTATCTTTGTCTGTCGGCTGGCTCCGCGTTTTTGTCTGACTTCACTGTGAACTGGGACTGTTAGTGGCAAACTGGGAATGAATGGAGACCAGGGATTTGCTTCCTTGATGCCTGAAGGGAAAAGCTGACTGTGAAAGTTGTCTGTTTGAAGGCAGCGAGTCGTAGAACTGTGTCCTTTCCAATATGTTGAATGCCCAGTATGCACACATTACAAGTGTCTGTTGCTCTGCTTTCACTGTCCGGTTTAAAATAACACCAAGCTGAAGGCATCTGCCTCTGTCTGAGGAGACACATTAGCTCTCCATTAGCCTGCTTGCTAACAGCTGCACCGTGGTGCCTTAATCCCCGACTGCCTTAACATCCAGGAACTTCGAGTGAACTTGCCATGATACGTACTTGGCATTATAGTACTTGGGCCATCGATGATGACGATGAGTACACATATTGAGAAATAGCCCTTATCTGATGATCGTTTTTCATTTCCTGAATGTGTTGTTGCCTACACCATAAGAAATCAAAGATTTTTCCAGGTCCGTGAACTCATCATCATTAAACATTGATGTACGCTAACAAGCACAACCATTTGATGATCTGAATTTTGATCGAAATCTTTTCATCTTTGGTTTTGAGGGCCGGTCCTGATTTCTGATTTAAAGAACAGAGTCAGTGCATCTCTACATGCACCCAAAAATGAATGAGAGACCTACCTTTTTCCTGACTCATAAACCTTTTCCAAACAGGATCATTAATGTGACCTACAGCTCCTTCTGCTTCCTGCCGGAGTTTCACATTTAGCAGCATCGCTGATGCCAGACAGTGACATAAGAATGGAAGAGAACCTTTGGTGCCACCTCACACTTTGGCTCTTGCATGCCACAGTTTGTGAAATTTCTCATCCTTGACATGCCATCCGCTCTGTGAGTCTGTTTGTTACAGGATAACAGTGCTCCCTGAGACACTAAGGTGATTGATTTTGCCTTCATAGTTGTTTTTGTTTTCAGTGACATTCTCCAACACACCTACACGTATTAATGTGAGAACCACACACAATCACAATGTTTATCCTTATGCTGTCAAAGAGATGAATACTAATGAAACATGTTCTAGTTTGCCATTTTGTGAATACCGGTGTGTTCGTCAACAGTAATGTGATTAAATTTGAAATATGCAATAAAATAATAAAAATGAATTCCATCTACAACTTAGTAAAAATCTGAGCTCTGATATATTCTGTAGAAATGTTAAAACTGCTGACAGTATCACCATGGTATCAGCTAGTAGTCACTATGGTAAGTTAACCACTCACCAGCGTTTCTCCCTCCCTGACATCAAACTTGAAAATCTCACTGTAAGACAAACTAAAATTAAATCTCAGACAAACAGCTGCTGTGTGAAAACTAGAAGTTATTTGGAAGAAATGTGTGAACTCAGACTGCCAGATGGCTCTGATTTTCACACGTTTGAAATTTTCTGTTTCTACAGTGTTTTATGTTGGAAATATGACAAGATAAGAACACCCTTCACTTCCTGTTTTAACACAATACCCTGAACTAAAATATGACCATGCGGAAGTTTGTTGCTGTTTTGTGAATACTGTGCAATGGGTGGCCTGTTCTGAGCCGATTTTCTTTTGGTGTGACAATCTTTGAGGTCGTGGCGATTTTTGCGTTGTGTAGTAACAACTAGCTCCCATTTGGCAATGGTGCGGTTGCACGAAAATCAAACATCTTTGAAATTCTTCTCATCCCACGTGAGGGTATCGGACTGTTTAAGCTGCATCACGGCCCAAATGTACCAGAACCTCCATAGATGTAGTCTCTTTTTCTTTTTACACTTGCCTCAGCTCACAACGACAAGGATTGTCAAAAAATCATGTTATGTGTTTATGTCAAATAAAAGCAAATCCCAAAACTCTAGTTTACTTCCTTTCATTTCCCTATGAACCCTTGTGTGCATATCCTTCTACATCTACAGCAAGCCTCAAGGACAAAATACATAAATAACAACATAACAGTCTTATCTCTTCCAGCTTTTTGGACTCCTAGGTCTGGTGTGTTGCATTAAACTACTATTTATGTCATATTTTTAGGTCCAACATGTTGCTACCACACATGTAGTGTGAGCAGTCAGGTCGCATCTGAGAATTGTGTCATATTAAGTTGTACAGTTTGAGATGGAGCTAAATACACTCTGAAAAAGTGGCACAGTGTACACTAGGGCTGCATCAACGAATCGATTAAATGGATGACGAAATGCGTTGCCAATGCATTTCGTCATATGTTTAGATGATAGCATGTTGTTTTGCACGGTATTGAACTGTCTTCTAATCATGCTCTGTTGTTTAAAAAAGTGAAGGAATTAGAGAAAAATGTTTCCCTAGCAGTTTAAAACATTTCCAGTTTAATCCGATTAATAGATTAATCGAGTCGAGACCCCATCCGATTCATCGACGATCCAAATAATCGTTTGCTGCAGCCCTAGTGTACACCTGGCCTTGCACACCACAATACTACCGAGCAGGCCCGGCCCTGACCATAGGTGCCCTAAGCAGAAGGCTCATTCTGTGAAGATGACTATTGGTCGGACCGGGGTGGTGGGGTGGTATCTGATCCACTCCGTAATGGCTGGTGTTTGAGCGAGGGGGTAGGGGTGCTGGCAGATCCGGTCAATGACAGATGTTCTGAGTTGGTGCTATGCACAGAGCGTGATGCACATAGGCAGAACACCGACGCTGTTACCAAAACCATATAGTAACCATATAATTACCATATAATAATAGTAATTAATAGTTTTAGATGTATAGTTAGCTTATTTTTTTCTCACTGTTTTGTATTTTTTCTGTTAAAGCTGTGAAATAGGATAAAAATAGGAGTAGAATAGTGAACAGGATGGTTGAAGTGGTGCTTAATGAGCATCTGTGTCATTAGTAATAGTATTTAGGAGTGGTGCTTCTATTGATAGATGTGTAGATTGGGTGTGTTGTGGTAAAACTGGCCTACAGTCAAACACAGATGCTGACCTGAATCTAGATCTATGGATGGATTACGCTCTGTTGCATTTTGCTTGCACTGCCTCTAGGGTTCAGTTGATGGGTGTGGTGTGACTGTTCATGCCTGTCTCTGTGAGCCCATCACCGACTGGGAGACTCCTGGAGGCCTCCTGACAGATCACAGGGTAGAGTGAGCGGAAGGTAAATGTAGCAACAGAGGGACATTGACATCATCTGGCCATCAGCCATGTTCTCTGCGAGGAAACATATGGCATGTAATCGCAGGAGACACAAGGACAGACAGAAAAGATAGAGATGCAGCATCGGATTGACATGGAACATTAACTATTAGCGCCTGCCTTTTGTCCCCAGGAGAATCTTGTTTGGAAACTCTGAGCATCATTTAGACATGGTGCAGTCGACCCTCAGGTGACAGCTTGTTTTTACAGAAATAGAATTCTTATTTGGTAACTATGGATCAGGCATTAGCAGTTCCACTGATGTCGATGTGACTGTTTTGACACACAAATATGCTGTCTATCACTTAGGGCTGGGCAGTATAGAATAAAAGCATATCAATTAAAAAAATGTCATATTGATGAATATTGATAATTATTGAAAAATATCAAAAAAATTATAGAAAATATATTTTAAGTGTAGCCTTGGCCATTTTATGCTATTCCTTAATAACTACTTTCAATAAAAAATACACAAAATTGAATTCAATAAAAAATTTTAAAACATCTTTATTTTACTAAGGCTGAACAATTTCAAGAAAAAAAATTGAATTCCGATCATTTTTCTGGCAGAGATTGTGATTTCAGTTTGATTCATGATTTTTTTTTTTCAAATCAAGGTTCATGGCATTATTCACATTAACATGGCAGGTAGTGAAGTCATTAAAAGCTGTTTTTTCCCCAATTTTTAATATTTTTAAATTATTGTTTATGGTTCTTGTGATTTTGATCTAAAGAGGAACTTTATTTAAAAATGTCCTTTCTTGTCATTGTACTCTAATAATGAAGGGTTTTATTGGCATGCATATGTGCGAGAATCACATCATCAGGAAATAGCTGCGGTACTTGGTGCAAGAAAGAATAAATCCATCCATCCATCCTGGTGCCTATCTCCAGCGGTCAATGGGCAATCAGGCGGGGTACATCCTGGACAGAGAGTCAGTCCATCGCAGGGCAACACAGAGACACACAGGACAAACAATCATGCACACACACACTCACACCTAAGGACAATTTAGACCGACCAGTTAACCTAACAGTCATGTTTTTGGACTGTGGGAGGTAGGAGTTGTATGAACTAGTCGACTAGTCGACCTCACTGCTCTGTAGTGACTTTTTATGCCTGTCATCGACTAGTCGCTGTCACGTGATAATGACCGACAAGTTGCAGTCCTCGGAAAAGACAGCAGGTGACGAGCCCCTGCGCGTCTGCATCGAGGCGGAGGCAACACGCTGTGCCAGAGCGTCGGTACTGACACCCGCCGTAAAACGAACATTTAACCAAATTGTGACCTTTTCCCTCTTGCAATTTAACCTTCCCCTCACCCCATCCAGCTTGCGCATGCAAAGCTCTGATCGTTGACGCGCTCCAGACATCTGCGTCCTGAGCACGGCCACAGTAACATTATCAAATCAGGTGTCACCACTCAAAAACAAATGTAACGCGATCGTTCACGTCGGCTCCTTTCCTTTTATGTTTTCTGTCTTATTTTTGCCTGATGCACCCCGCTGCTGTGGTGGACCACACCAGCTTCTGCCACAATAAATGATTAGAATAATAATACATAACATTTTAATTTCCTTTCTGAACTATTTCTGTTGAGTTTTAATGTTTAAAATCTGTTAGATTGTTGCTGACAGCAGCTACGTTTAAGTTTCTGTTCTGACTGAATGCTGCTGCAGCATGGAGGTGTAGTTCTCAGTCATCCTGGGCATGATCACCCTGAGAGTTTTAGCTGAAAACAGCTGGACGTTTCTGGATATGTTGGAGACATTTAGCCTCTCATCCCAGAGGCTTCTTCCACACTTTGGTTGTGGTCAGAAACAAACACACTGGTTGTGCTGCACGTCTTTTTCTTTTTTTCTCCAAAACACGTTTTTGTCTAAATGAAGGTGATGTTATTGTTCATAGAATTAAAATTCATGTTGAAGTTAAGATTATTTCATCAAGTAGGACCTGTGGTTAGCTGGCTCGTGTAAAACATGTCATGTCTTGAAAGAATCGGAATCGGGAATCGATAGGAACCGGAATCGAAACGAGGAATCGGAATAGGAATTGGAATCGTTCAAAATCAAACAATGCCCAACCCTATATATAAGTCACTTTGGTATATAAGTCGCAGGACCAGCCTGACTATGAAAAAAAGTGTGACTTAAGCCTGATTCATGCTTCTCCGTCAGCTCCAAAAGGGAGAGACACGCACGGACGGAGACATTTTGCCCGCCTGCTTCTCCGTCTCCTGGAGAGTGTTGCAAAGCAATTCCCCACCAGGACACCAGAGGGCGTAGCGATGTTCTGTGGTATCCTGTCATGTATTCGGTCCAAGATAGTGTGTTTATATTGTGTTTTTTTGTGTATAAGAGACTTTTTAACAGACACAGTTGTCTCTCATCCTCCTCCACCTCTTCATGCGCTCGCCACCTCTAAACCCACGTTTCCTGTCATTTCCGTCCACAAACAAAAGGCTTGCTGTGCATCTTTTCACTCCTCCAGTCACGGGGAATTAAATGTTCATGTTTTTAGAGTTTTTTCGCGAGGTATTCTTCAAGCTTCTCCGTGTCTGCCGCAAGTTATCCTCGGCTCTCTTTATGATTTTGAGGGCGCAATGGCAGCGGTGTAGACGACACCGGCGTCCTGACCAATCACAAGCTTGCGTTGTCCGTCTCGACGGACGGATGTTTAGAAAAGAAAAGAGAGCTAGACTCCGTCCGTCCTTGCGGAGCTCTCCAGCAGGCCCGCAAGGACAGATAACGGCGTTGCGTGTCTCTGCACTGACGCAGACGCAGAAGCATCACTCAGGCATTATAGTACGGAAAATACGGTAGTATGCTCATGTTGTGTTTTTATGTATTTAAATTTTAAATACGTAGTTTAACGCTATTGGTTAGTGCTGACTGATGCTCACTTCATATTGTATTGAGCTCTATGGGACAGGGGGCGGGGTTAGCAAAATAAAAGCTGTGATTCATACTTTATATCAGAGTACATGATAAGATTATCACTTTTATGAAAGGAAAAAACTCCGGACAGCATCTTTACAGGTTGCTGGAACCCTCCCTCTCACACAAACAAAGGAAGGTAAAAGCAAATGAAAATATAATGAGTGACAAAGACAGACCACCACAGCCACAAATAATATTGATTGTTGTAGTGCCGTGAGAAGAAAAACAACCAAACTCGTGGCCGATGCCCCCTTGTGTCAGCTCAAACATGAGTAACGCAGAACCTACCCTGGCATTTAGAGATATTACGCTAAAACTAGGAGTGTTAGTACCAACCTGACTAACCCCAACACATACTTCAGAGATATAACTCCATTGTTTTTCAGTGAAAAAACTTAAAACTCTGGCATGAAAAAGAGACATTTGGCATGCACCCCTTTAGGAAAGCTACGCTTTTATTTCTATTTATGTTTCACGTTGGCTTCAATATTTGATTTTGTTTACAGCCAAACCAGAATTACAAAGTATTTTTACACAAAATCTACTGAAAATAAATACATAAAACTGTTTTCCACAATAAGATATCAATAGGAAAGTAATATACAAACCAAACAACTTTTTTATGAAAATATATAAATAATATAAATAATTTTCTACATTGTTATTTTATATAATGTTTGTCCTCGCTCTGTTTGTGCCTCCTTCACCTCTTTTTCTTTGTTCAAGAAGGCTTGTGGCTACTGCGCTCTAAAAATAGCTGCTGTCATCTCAGAGGCTCTGATGCCATTCTCTTTGGTTGCCACAACACAGTCTCACACACACACACACTGAGCAGAGTGCTGCACCCAACTGGCCCTGAAAGGCAAGAAACCCAATACTTTGTGTTTATATGTAAAACAAGACGAAAATCTGTTTGTAACTAGCCCTAACCCTTTGCACAAATATAAAAACAGTTCTCTCTCAATTTTTATTTAAGAAGCTCCATCACTGAGGAATCAGTCACTCTGGGTTTTTCACGCAGGCTGAACATGAAAATAGTCTCCTACCCCTATCTCCTGCTTTAGTTTCTGATAGAAAATAGACGAAACTCCAGGATTAGAAAAGCCTGACAGATCTACTGTCTCTGAACATTCATGGACTCACCCATCATGACTCATGGGGGGGACGGCTGCTGTTGGTTTAGCGTCTAGGAAACAGCAGAGAACATCTTGACTAGTAGAAGCTAACCGTTAGCATTAGCGACCCCACCACTCAGCAGAACTCTTCCAGGCTTGTGTTAATTGTGCAGAAAACATCAACGTTGCAGAGCAAACAGACTCAGCAGTAGAGTCGTCTAGATGTCTAAATATAAGGAAGTAAGACTCCAAAAGCTGCCGTCTGAAGTCCATGCTGAAACAGGTGCACCGGTGCTTTTTTTCTGCAAAATACGACTAACAGATCATTTGTTCCTGCTAGAGACCACTGCATATGTATTCAAATATGAGTGAAGAACCTCTTTGAAGACTAAGAAAAAAACTCTAAAAATAAACCTTGGATTAACTAATTCGCTCATTTAGATGTGACTGAGTGAGGAGCTAGATCGGTGTTTAGAAAGCACAAAACGGAGAACTAGCAAAGATAAATGTTGGTTTCAGTCTTTTAGTCTTTTAGAAATTGGTTTTAATTGTGCTGTTGTGTTTAGAGGAGATGCCTTTGAAGTACTGGAAAGGTAAATATAAATAAAAAGATGCCATC
Source organism: Nothobranchius furzeri (assembly GCF_043380555.1). Lineage (NCBI taxonomy): Eukaryota > Metazoa > Chordata > Actinopteri > Cyprinodontiformes > Nothobranchiidae > Nothobranchius > Nothobranchius furzeri. Next base: position 17,788,153 of record NC_091742.1, read on the forward strand.
CTAAAGGCTAAAACTGATTAAAAAAACTTTACAAACAACCACAAATGCACTCTACTGGAGAAATTGTGTAAAATGAGTTTTTAACCTCTCGTCTGCTCTCTGGCCTCCCCCTGGACTGGGAAGATGTGACTGAATTATTCAGCACATTTTGGTGCTGTGGAGGTGTAAGAGCAGGGAAAAAGTGGATGTACACAGTCAGAGCTTAGGGACTGCTCTGAGGGGAAATCAGACTGAGACTGAGCAGCCTTATGTAACCATTAGCCCATCCTGGACACCAGCTGAACAGTGAATGAGTCTAAGTCTCTGCTCTGGTTTTCTAATCCCACGGTGAGGCTTTTGCAGTAGGCACTAGGCATAATGGGTGCTTCACTTCATCTGGCTCTCTTCTTACCCTGATGCACCCATAACTCTGGAACAGGGTCCATCTGGACTCCTCAGACCACATGACCTTCTTCCATTGCTCCAGAGTCCAGTCTTTATGCTCCCTAGCAGATTGAAGCCTTTTTTTCTGGTTTGTCTCACTGATTCAATACTGGCTGCAGCAAATTGGCGACTTGGGCTTCACCTCCATTTGCCATTGCATTACCAGATGGGCTTTTTTGACCCCGGAAGTCACGTGACCTAAAGTTGCATTGCCCTTTTATTCCACAATGATTTTATTTGAAAGTTACGTAAAACGTATACAAACATACTTTTAAAACAGAAAGAGCTTCGAAATCAACTTAATGGTTTTTTTTCTGTATTCAAACTGGATAAAACGTTTAATAATTTTCACAGCTGATGATTGTTTCTTTTACTTTCACATTTACAAAGCAAACATTAATGTAATGACCACCGACATACTGTAGGTACAAAAAAAAAATCTCAATAAAACAATTTTTATAAGGTGTGTGCACATGTACATGTGAGTGATGACTGATGAATTTACCCACTGGTCACTTAAATTCAGGATAAAGAGCTGTTTTATGTTGAGAACCGTCTGTTGGAACGTGTTTCCTCCCCTTAACTCATCCTGTCATCTTTAGATGCAGAAAGCAAAAGGTGAACATGTCAAAATCAGAAGGACTGATTGTCCTAATGTGTTTTGAAAAAGAAAATGACCCTCGCATGTTTAGGTTCTTGTTTGAACACAGGAAATTTTTTTTTTTACATTTCTGACAGTTTCGACCACTCCTGTGGTCTTCACTCCTCGAAAGAAGGAAACATCTTTCCCGTATTAAAACAAGAACCTAAAAGTGCAACCAGAAGAAACACACAGAAGGAAAATACAAAAAATGAAAATTACCCATGCCAAATTCCCGTTCCAGCTAAGCTAATGGTAGCAGGACATTTTAAACCATTCAGAGAGAAGTCAGTGGAGAAACAGCAACTCGTGTCACCTCTAAGACACGCTACAATTATTTAAGTATCTTTGAAAATATAGGACTCATAAATTAGACAACAATAATAGAAAAAGGTCGCTTACTTTTAATTTAGCCATCACAACTCACGCTGACTCGTGACAAACGGTACTTCCGGTTAACGCTGTGCAACTTTAGGTCACATGACTTTCGGGGTCAAACAATAAATTCTGATGGGCAATGGCGACTGGAGGTGGAGCTCCAATCACCATTTTGCTGCAGCCAGGTGCCTCTCCTTGTGGTTTCCTTATGCGTACACAGCTGTTCAGCCCCAATCCCTTGAGTTCCCTTCGCATTGCGTGAGTGAAAATGCTCTTAATTCAACATCAAACATAGCCCTGATTTCTTTCTGTCTTTCCACGTGGTAAAGAAATGAGAAGCAACTCATTTCCCCAGTTGGGGTTAAATAACATGCAGTAATTATCCAATATAGGAGGCTCGTACCTATGTGCTTGGTTTAATCCAGGTGCAGTCTTTTTTTTGGACAGGCAGTGTAGTTGCTGTTAGTTAACAAAGTTTCATCCTCGTATTTTGCTGCTCCAGACTCACACTGAAATCTCAAAAATCTCAAAATCTCAAAATCCCCAATCTCATTCTCAGAAAAACAAATTAACACCAAAAAGCCAGACATGTTTTGTGATTTTTTACTACTAGAACAGAAGTGACACACAACCATTTTACCTTTAGCGTATCAAGATAATGCAATATGTATAATACATACAAATGTCCAGTTAACAGCATCGTGAAAAGTTTATTGTAAATGAAGCTCAAGCTTATGCAGAATTTACAAGAAGCAAATATAATTATACATATTTGCTCTTTGCCCTTCAAATTCTGACATCAGAAACTAAAGCAGAGGAGCGATGGTTGGAGTTCGTGAACACTTTGTGCCGAACAGACGTGTTATCCCTCAGGCAAACTCAGTCACCAGGGAACAGGCAAAGTGTCTGATCTTGTGAGAATCACAGAGAGAGAGCAGAAAAGGAAAGGCTGCTGATGTTCAGCTCAACAGAAGTCATTAAAACACAATGAAATCAAAGCTTTGCTAATTGTCTAAAACAGGTCCGACTCTTGTAATGGAGTCGCTCCTAAAATAGCTCACTGACTTTTCTTTTGCTCTTCAGGGGGTTCGCTTTGAGTACTCATGAAAGTTAAAATGCACATTAGAAATCAAGACTTAGCATTTGTTAAAAGATTACACGACAGCTAACCCACCCGCAGCAATTAATCAGTCCTGCAGCTAGAGTTTGGCTCATAATGATAGCAAATGTCATGTAATCGACATAAACACTAATAATAACGATGATGATCATTGTTATTATTTCCACAATCCACACATTGCAAGCATGCTTTTCTTTGTTTTGCCTTACAAATGACTCATTCTCCTTCTGAAAGCTTAACTTTGGTTTGTCTTGTGCTGCAAGCCTCAGTAAACATGGCAGAACAAACGCACCAAACATTGTCGCTCCTTTACCCCGACATTCCACCAGACGCAAAATGGCCATGAAACGTACTTCGCTGCAGTCAGCCGCCGTTATAGTGGACGGGTTCCTTTGCACCAGGTTTGGGCATCTTACATTACATTACAAAAGTAATTTGTTATAGTTACAAATTACTCTCTAAAAAATTAATTGAGTTAGTAACCCAGTTACCACACAGTAAAAGTAATTAGTTACATTTTAGGTGACTGTGAATTTCCTGTTATGTTTTATTACACAGTTACGTTCCATAACATAACGTCAAAGATTTTCATTACTGAATGGTTCTTACTATCTAGAATGAACATATCAAATATCTGAAAAGCTCATCCAGTAAGAATTTTGCGTTTTGCGTGCGCCACCTCCCTCCCTGCTTTCATAGCAATTCGAGGCCCACTGTGTGTGTGTGTGTGTGTGTGTGTGTGTGTGTGTGTGTGTGTGTGTGTGTGTGTGTGTGTGTGTGTGTGTGTGTGTGTGTGTGTGTGTGATTGTGCGCAACACACATGTGTATGTTCACTTTTGTATTTTCTTACCGTCTCGGGAAAGGATGGGGGGCGTCTGCGTCGCTCGGCCAAGCCTGAGCCGGCTCCCAATGGCTCAGGCTCCATTTCGTGCGCAACTGATGCATCACTGGTGTGGCTATCAGCAGCCTGCTAGCTCTGCTGTGCTTCATTCAACCACATTATAGTAACGTGTTACTTTACATGCCCAGTAACAGCACTGCACCAATGGGAAAAGTGGTTCATTAGATTACTCTGTTACCTAAAAAGAAGAATGCCGTAATACTTAAACGCCGTCACTATCAACACCGCTTTCCACCATCCCAGAAGCAAAGAGAGGCTTTCATTATGTTTCGAGTCTATTTTTAATTCGTTTACAAAACACATCAAACTTTGCAGTTCAGAACAAGTCAGACAGGAAGTCAAACTCAAATGTACTGTCAAACAGCCGGAAACTTTCAAAATAAAAGTCACATGCAGATTTCCAGTTTCTTCACTAGTAAAAAAAAAATAATTGTATGTTGTTTCCTGTGATACCTCATTAGCCGCTATAAACAGAATGGAAAATAAACAGACCTTATTGGACACAAGCTGCCATCTTTCTCCTTACTCGTTATTGTTTAAACTTCCGAAATCACGCGTTGTGTTGCAATTCTCCGGTGATTTTGTGAGCTTACAAGACCAGCTGTGTGTAAATGTTTCGTTCCCGTTTTGCATCTGAAATGCTCCCAGTTGGAACGGAGCTCTCAGGTAAAATTCCTCTATTATGTTACACGCCACTTTAATGTCCACTGTCCAGAGGAAAGGAGGGGCTATAGCTGAAATGAGCCGTATATAATGTGTGGAGACTGACATCCAGTAACATTTTTCCGATTCCTTTTTATAAAATGAACCACAAGGTGGTTAAGAATGTAAGTAATTTAGATGTCTTTGTAAAGTTTAGCTGGGTTGATCTGTGTGTTGAGAGCTGGAGCTGCTCTGAGGCGTGCATGGACTCAAACATGGTGGAACGGTCGTGAATAATGAATTTCTGCTCCAGGACGAAGAGCCAATGAGGTTTGATGAGTCATGAGAAATGAAGACACAATGTAAGTGATGAGCCGTGGTGCAGACACCCAGAGAAAAATGAGGAGAGGTTTGGTCATTTAGTACTTTTCCTTTCATCTCACTCCTTTTTCTGCTCGGTCTGCGCCGGAGGTGCTCGCAAGCCGAATGGGAGCATTTTATAAAGGTGGCTTCAAGCAGAGCAAGCTGCTGTGACTTTATCTAGCAAGTGCTTAAGAGAATTTCAGATGCACCACTGGCAAGAGAAGACGTGGGCAGGTCCTTCTCTGTTGTTCAGCCTCGCTTTGATTTGCGTCACCATAGCTGAGGGTAGCCCTCAGGTCTACCTGCCAGACCTGACAGCCAGACGTGAATCACTCCCTCCTCCTTGACTTCCTTTGGCTGTTTCTCTGCGTCTCATTTAGATCAGACACAGGATCAAAACAAGGGCTGGTGTATAGTGCCGTGATGTCATTTTGCATACTAGTACATTGTTAGAAAGTGTTTGTTTTCAAACTTGTATGTGTTTCAACCTCATAATGTTAAGCTTTGATGTGGAATATTGATTAGAAATGTTCCTCTGAGTCAGTCTGATGTTCTAACCTATCCTGTAATCCTGCCCTCCATGAGCCAATATCTCCATGTGGCTGGAATGCATTTGCAAACTCAATAGTGCCACCTGCTGTTGAGCTCTCATGTCCACCCCTCACACAGTGTTATAGCTGCCAGATGGTTGTTTTGTAACAGCAGATAACCAGGGTCAGAGGTGGGTCTGGGCCAGATTCCTCCTAATTCAAAAGCCGAGCGACTGGGAGCTTTTGAGGAATCAGCGTTTCAGGATGAATCCTATCTGATGAGCAGAGGGATCTCACCAGGCTCTCGAAGCTTTACGTTTGGACAGCTCTTATCTTCTAAGCCCTTTTTAGTGGAATCCTTCAAGGAAGACGTCATGTTTACCATGGCTATCAGCAAAGGCCACGCGGGTTTTAAAGCAGAACAGAAGAAATACAGCAAATCACTTCATTAGTGTAACTTTTTACACCTAAAAATATTGAGTTGCTTTGAAAACCCTCAAATTGGTTTTAACAAAACGGGAGTATTGAATAAATGTAAGTAATATTTTCAGTTCCATCTGAAAGAACTGCCTTGTCACAAATAGCACACAAACGGAGTAAATGTGCTTAATTAATATATTGTGTGAACCAGAAACATGAGTAGAAGGCACCAAAGACAATAATATAAGTGAAAGCATTTGTAGTGACTCACTAAAATGAGTTGTTGTAACAACAGTTTCTGATGTGGGGTATTTCCTGTCCAGTGCATAAGTTAGCATAGTCCAAGCTAACTGAATGTGGAACGGGTCCTCTACAGCCCTGTGTAGTTGCTCCACTGTGTCCAGACTCCCTAAAGACGATGGTGATGTATAATCACCTTCAGAGCATCGGGGTTCATCTGTATGAAAACAAATCACAACTCAGTCAGAGCTGAGTGCTGTACAGTTAGTGTGTTTAGCCTTTTCACCTAATGTTGGACAATAATGTGCCGTTTTAAACTGACCATGCATTTCTGCAGCAGATTCAGCTTCCTAGGGGGCTCTGAACACCCCCCCCCCCCCCCCCCCCCCAATTAGATTTTCATAATACCAGATGTTGAGCAATTTAACAATGAAATTAACATACCTGCCTACAATCACTATCTGTGAAATCTGGACTAAATCAGGTAGACCACCACAGCGCTGAAAGATTTTTTGGGCTGAAATTGCGATTTCAAACGACACAATCACGTGGTCGTCAAAGCTGTGGTTTTTGAAACACTCCTGACTGACCCGGAATCTGTTCTCCACCCCCATGAGTGGCGTGACGTCACGTGCAAAGGGCCAATACAAACTTAAGCCTCATCAAATTTGAAATTTTTAACACTGCAGCCCTGCTTGATTTGGCAACTCGCCTAATTGCTGTGGTAACCTCAAGTGGGATTTAATACAACATCAAGCAGCGCGTAAGCAGCTTTGTCAGGCACACAAAAAGAAGAGCATCTGGTTTCTGTGTTTCCAGTGAGACCAGACTCCGCTGTTAACAGACACGACTTCAGAGGAAACAGGAAGTCTGGCGTTTCTGACGGAACAAACGTCACGAAGGACTTCAGTCCAATTTAGAACAACAAACCCTAACCCTAATATATATATATATATATATATATATATATATATATATATATATATATATATATATATACGAGCCCGACTTACTGCCAAACAACACTTCTGTTACCTGTACGGATCAGGTAAAATGCCTTGATGTAATTCTGGACAGCATGTTGTCTTTCCAGCCTCAAATCAGTTCTGTCACTCTAGAAGCTTACTTCCACCTGCAAAATATTAACCTCCTGCATCCATTTCTGTCAAATCACTGTACTGCAATTTCGGTCAACAGTTTGGTCACCTTCGCCCGGACTGTTGCAACTCACTTCTCTTTGGTCTGCCTCAAAAGTTAGTACATAAACTTCAATTGGTTCAAAGTTCGACTGCTCGTATGATCACCAGAACACCCTACTCTGTTCACATCACCCCGTTATTCAGCAGATTCATTGGCTGCCAATAAAGTTCAGGGTCCACTACATAATTTTAGTCCTTACATATAAAGCCATTCATAATCTTGCCTCCTCTTATCTCTCACAGCTCCTACAAGTCACCAAACCCTCTCGCATGCTCAGTTCATCTGCTTCCATCAACTTAAATAATCCACTAGCACGTCTTGTCACGATGGGATACCGAGCATGTAGCAGATCGGCAACCTCCCTATGGAACTCATTACCTGCTCACCTAAGGAACATGACTAGCCTTCACTAATTCCAGGCTAATCTCAAAACTCATAAAATAGCTTATTTACTAACTGTTGTAAGTGTTTTATCTGATGTTTTATTTGGGTTTTAGATTTTCTGGTGTTTGAATGTTTTATTTTACCCTGATTGTGTAGTGACCTTGAGGTCTTTGAAAGGTGCTTCAAATAAAAGTATTATTATTATTATTATATACATATATAGTGGGTACGGGAAGTATTCAGACCCCAGTCAATTTTTCATTGTTTATTATATGGCAGCCACTTGCTAAAATCCATTTAATACATTTTTTCCCTCATTAATGTACACACAGCACCCCATATTGACAGAAAAACACAGAATTTTAGAAATAAAGGCAGACTTGTTAAAAACGACAAACTGTACTATCACATCTTTGCCCAGTATTCAGTAGAAGCACCCTTTGAGCTGATACAGCCACGAGTCTTCTTGGTAAAGATGCAACAAGTCTCTTACACCTGGATTTGGGGATCCTCCTCCATTCCTCATTGCAGATCCCCTCCAGTTCTGTCCGGTTGGACGGTGAACGCTGGTGGAGCCATTTTTAGGTCTCTCCAGAGATGTTAGGTTTAAGTCAGGGCTCTGGCTGGGCCACTCAAGAACAGTCAGAGTTGCCATGAAGCCACTCCTTCGTTATTTTTAGCTGTGTGCTTTGGGTCGTTGTCATGTTGGAAGGTAAACCTTCAGCCCAGTCTAAGGTCCTGAGCATTCTGGAGAAGGATATCCCTGTACTTGTCCACATTCATCATTCCCTCGATTGCAACCAGTCATCCTGTCCCTGCAGCTGAAAAACACCCCCACAGCATAATGCTGCCACCGCCATGCTTCACTGTGGGAACTGTGAGGGCAAGTGATGAGCAGTGCCTGGTTTTCTCCTCATATACCGCTTAGAATTAAGACCAAAAAGTTCTATCAGACTAGAAAATCGTATTTCTCACCATCTCGGGGTTTTTCATGTGTCTTTTAGCAAACTCCATGCGGGCTTTCAAGTGTCTTGCACTGATGAGAGGATTCCGACGGGCCACTCTGCCATAAAGCCCTGACTAATGGAGGGCTGCAGTGATGGTTGACTTTCTACAACTGTCTTCCATCTCCTGACTGCATCTCTGGAGCTCAGCCATAGTGGTCTCTGATTCCTGTATGATAAACCATGACCTCTACAGAGTGCAACGCTGCCACCTACTGATGTAGGTTGATGTCTGCAGCTTCCTAAAATGGGAAAATTTGTGTTCCACAGCTCAGATAGTTTTAAAAAATCTGGATTTTTTTTATTTTTATGTTTTTCATCCCAGAAGTTAAAAGGTCCCAAAAACTGGTGAAAATAATTCCTGATTATAAAGTCGTCAATGCTCCATTTGCTTGCTGCATATTCAGGTGTGTGTGTGTGTGTGTGTGTGTGTGTGTGTGTGTGTGTGTGTGTGTGTGTGTGTGTGTGTGTGTGTGTGTGTGTGTGTGTGTGTGTGTGTGTGGGAGTGGGTAGGGGGGGTTAACCATTAGCACCCCCCTCCCTGAGTCTGGCCTTTGATGTTTGAGCCCAACAATCGGATTAAACATCCATGAAAGCAAATCTCCCACTGGAGGAAGAAAGACTCTCCCGACTGGTGACAGACTCATTTCTGTTGTGTTCCTCACAACATTTGTGGCTTCACTTGCTCCTTTTTGTGTGTCTCCCAACCTTCAGGGTAACGAAGACGCTGTGAAAACTTTCTGTCTCTTATGTAATTGACTCACATCACTTATTCTGACATTGTTTCCTCTTCCTGTCCCCCTCCCTTCTCATCCTCCTGTTGTTTTGGTTCATGAGCAGCAGAACAGGCCGGGAGGAAGCAGCATTATATTTAGATGTAATTTCACCAGTGTGTGATGATGACTATGGGACTTTACCTTTATTCAGAAAGTGTCCCGTGCATCTCAGCAGCTCCTTTGAAGCGCCTAGGTTACTCACAACACTCCCCGTTATCCTCTCTCTCTTGGTGTAGTTTAGTGCTCTCAGTCTTCTGTGTCCTCCTCTCTCTCCCTTCACATCTCCTAACTTCTCACTGCAGTCTGATCTATTTGCTGCTGCAGCAGAACTCACATGGATAATTCACCCATCTGCAGTGGGTGGATCTCAACGTAGACCAGTGCTTTTGCATAAACTTCCTGTGCTGCTCTTTTCTTTGTTGCTATCCATGCTTCAGATGCAACTAGAAATCCTGTCCATAAAGGTTATGAACAGAATCGGTGACAAAGGGCAGCCTTGGCTGAGTCCAACTCTCACTGGGAACGAGCCCGACGTACTGCCAGCAATGCGGACCAAGCTCTGACACTGGTCATACAGGGACCTAACAGCCCGTATCAGAGGGCTTGGTACCCCATACTCCCGGAGTACCCCCCACAGGGCCCCCCGAGGGACGCAGTCAAACTCCCTTCTCTAAATCCACAAAACACATGTAGATTGGTTGGGCGAACTCCCACACACCCGCCAGGGTATAGAGCTGATCCAGTGTTCCACGGCCAGGATGAGAACCACATTGCTCCTCCTGAATCCAAGATTCGACAACCCAACAGACCCTCCTCTCCAGAATCCCTGAATAGACCTTACCAGGAAGGCTCAGATGTGTGATCCCCCTGTAGTTGGAACAAACCCTGCTGTCCCTTTATTTAAATAGGGGGACCACCACCCCAGCCTGCCAATCTAGTGGAACTGCCCTCGATGTCCACGTGATATTGCAGAGCTGCGTCAACCAACACAGCCCCACAACACCCAGAGCTTTAAGGAAATCCGAATGGATCTCATCCACCCCTGGAGCCTTGCCACTCAGGAGTTTTTTGACCACCTCAGTGACCTCGGCCCCAGAGGCTGGAGAGTCCAACTCAAAATCCCCAGACTCTGCTTCCTCACTGGAAGGCGTGCCAGTGGGATTGAGGAGGTCTTCGAAGTATTCCGCCCACCGATTCACAACGTCCCGAGTCGAGGTCAGCAGTGCATCTACAACTTATAAAAATCCTGACTACAGGTGATGATGTGTGATATTTCAGTATCCAGAGTTTCCACACCAACCCACAGCCCACAGGCATGGTATGTATTAGAAGTCACATAACCAATCACAGCTAAACATGTTAGAAACAGAAACGTTTGAGAATGCAGCAAGGTAAGAGCTACATGAACTCAGCGTGTTCCCAGTTCCTCGGCCCACTACACTTAGCTCACTATTTCCAATCAAGCCACACGTTTTGTTGTATGTATTTTGTCTTTGCTGGAAACGGAAGGTCCTAACCTTAACACAAGAGAATAAAAATGCTTGTGTGCTGGCACCATCGATACAAGGTACAATAACTAAGAATTTTATCTTGCAATAATCACAGAAAAGTCTAAATGTTTCAATTATGTTGGAAGGAAGGTTACGTAGAAACAGAAGTAATTCGCAACTGGCTGGAGGGTTTTCAGTTTTTCTCCTTGTAAAAAGGCAAAAGAGGGATGTAATCTCTGTTTACAGTCTGTCCTGCCACCATACTTCCTGGTTCCAAGGCCAATCATGTTTGAGCCACAGCATCTTTTTGTTTTATTCTAATATTGGGCAGAGAAAGCCAGATATTACAGTGAAATGTGTTTTATCAACTTACTCCTCCTTGAACTGTCACCTTATCGTGGTGGAGGAGTTTGAGTGCCCTAATGATCCTAGGAGCTATGTTGTCTGGGGCACTTAGTGCCCCTGGTAGGGTCTCCCATGACAAATTGGTCTTAGGTGAAGGGTGAGACAAAGAACGGTTCGAAGGATCTTTCATGGCGGTTAAAACGAAGAGTCGGAGTACCCGGCCCGGAGGGTTACCGGGGTCCCACCCTGGAGCCAGGCCTGGGGTTGGGGCCCGTGAGCGAGCGCCTGGTGGCCGGGCTTTCGCCCATGGGGCCCGGCCGGGCCCAGCCCGAACCGGATACATGGGCTCGTCCAACTGTGGACCCACCACCTGCAGGAGGAACATGAAGGGTCCGGTGCAATGCGAATCGGGTGGCAGACCAAGGCGGGAGCCTTGGCGGTCCAATCCCCGGACAAGAAAACTAGTTTTTGGGACATGGAACGTCACCTCGCTGGCGGGGAAGGAGCCGGAGCTTGTGGCAGAGGTTGAGCGGTACCGGCTAGATATAGTCGGACTCACCTCGACACATTGCATTGGCTCTGGAACCCGAGACCTGGAGAGGGGTTGGACACTCTACTTTGCTGGAGTTGCTCCGGGTGAGAGGCGGAGGGCTGGGGTTGGCTTTTTGTTAGCCCCGAGACTCTCTGCCTGTGTGTTGGGGTTTACCCCGGGGGACAAGAGGGTAGCTTCCTTGCGCCTTCGGGTCGGGGAACGGGTCCTGACTGTTGTTTGTGCTTATGGGCCAAATATCAGTTCAGAGTACCCACCCTTTTTGGAGTCCCTGGGACGAGTGCTAGATAGTGCTCTATCAGGGGACTCCATTGTCCTGCTGGGGGACTTCAGTGCTCACGTGGGCAATGACAGCTTGACCTGGAGGGGTGTGATTGGGAGGAACGGCCCACCTAATCTGAACTCGAGCGGTGTTTTGTTATTGGACTTCTGTGCAAGCCGCAGTTTGGCCATAACGAACACCATGTTCGAACATAAGGATGCCCACCGGTACACTTGGTACCAGGGCAGCCTAGGTCACAGGTCGATGATAGATTTTGTAGTCGTATCATCTGACCTGCGGCCGTATGTTTTGGACACCCGAGTGAAGAGAGGGGCGGAGCTGTCAACTGATCACCACCTGGTGGTGAGTTGGATCAGATGGCAGGGGAACATGCCACGTAGACCTGGCAGACCCAAACGCATAGTGAGGGTCTGCTGGGAACGCCTGGCAGAAGAACCTGTCAAGACGGTCTTCAACTCCCACCTCCGGCAGAGCTTTGACCACGTCCCGAGAGCAGTGGGGGACATTGAGTCCGAGTGGGCCTTGTTCCACTCTGCGATTGTCGAGGCGGCTGTTGCTAGCTGTGGTCGTAAGGTGGCCGGTGCCAGTCGTGGTGGCAACCCCCGTACCCGCTGGTGGACACCAGAGGTTCGGGGAGCCGTCAGGCTGAAGAAGGAGGCCTACAGGGCGTGGCTGGTCTGTGGGTCTCCGGAGGCAGCAGACAGGTACCGGATAGCCAAGCGGGGTGCAGCAGTGGCAGTTGCCGAGGCAACATCTCGGGCGTGGGAGGAGTTTGGTGAGGCCATGGAGAAAGACTATCGATCGGCTCCAAAGAGGTTCTGGCAAACTGTCCGGCGCCTCAGGAGAGGAAGGCAGCAACTCGCTCACACTGTTTACAGTGGGGATGGGGAGCTGCTGACGTCAACTGAGGCTATAGTCGGACGGTGGAAGGAATACTTTGAGGAGCTCCTCAATCCCACCAATGCGCATTCCGAGGAGGAACCAGAGCTGGGAGGCCTGGGGATGGACTGTCCGATCTCGGGGGCAGAAGTTGCTGAGGTAGTCAAACAACTACACAGCGGCGGAGCCCCGGGGGCGGATGAGGTTCGTCCTGGGTATCTCAAGGCTATGGATGTTGTAGGGCTGTCATGGTTGACACGTCTCTACAACATTGCGTGGTCATCGGGGGCAGTTCCTAGGGAGTGGCAGACCGGGGTGGTGGTCCCCATCTTTAAGAAGGGTGACCTGAGGGTGTGTTCCAACTATAGGGGGATCACACTCCTCAGCCTCCCTGGAAAGGTCTACTCCAAGGTACTGGAGAGGAGGGTCCGATCGATAGTTGATTCTCAGATAGAGGAGGAGCAATGTGGTTTTCGTCCTGGCCGTGGAACTGTGGACCAGCTCTATACCCTTGCAAGGGTGATGGAGGGGGCATGGGAGTTTGCCCAACCAATCCACATGTGCTTTGTGGATTTGGAGAAGGCTTATGACCGTGTCCCCAGGGGCACCCTGTGGGGGACGCTCCAGGAGTATGGGGTGGGTGGCTTTCTGTTAAGGGCCATTCAGTCCCTTTACCAGAGGAGCGTGAGTTTGGTCCGCATAGCCGGTAGTAAGTCGGACCTGTTCCCAGTGAGGGTTGGACTCCGCCAGGGCTGCCCTTTGTCACCGGTTCTGTTCATCACTTTTATGGACAGAATTTCTAGACGCAGCCGTGGTGTGGAGTGTGTCGAGTTTGGTGGCAGGAGAATCTCGTCTCTGCTTTTTGCGGATGATGTGGTCCTCCTAGCTTCATCCAGCTCTGACCTTCAGCTCTTGCTGGGTAGGTTCGCGGCCGAATGTGAAGCGGCTGGGATAAGGATCAGCACCTCTAAATCTGAGACCATGGTTCTCGACCGGAAAAGGGTGGCTTGCCACCTCCGGGTCGGGGGAGAGGTCCTACCTCAAGTGGAGGAGTTTAAGTATCTCGGGGTCTTGTTCACGAGTGAGGGTAGGAGGGATCGGGAGATCGACAGGCGGATTGGTTCGGCGTCTGCAGTGATGCGGACGCTGAGCCGATCTGTCGTGGGGAAGAGGGAGCTGAGCCAGAAAGCCAGGCTCTCGATTTACAGGTCGATCTACGTCCCAATCCTCACCTATGGTCATGAGCTTTGGGTAATGACCGAAAGAACGAGATCGCGGATACAAGCGGCCGAAATGAGTTTCCTCCGTAGGGTGGCCGGGCTCAGCCTTAGAGATAGGGTGAGGAGCTCGGACATTCGGGAGGGACTCGGAGTAGAACCGCTGCTCCTCCGGATCGAAAGGAGCCAGTTGAGGTGGTTTGGGCATCTGGTCAGGATGCCTCCTGGACGCCTCCCCGGGGAGGTGCTTCGGGCATGTCCTGCCGGCAGAAGGCCCCCGGGTCGACCCAGGACACGTTGGAGAGGTTACATCTCCAATCTGGTCCGGGAACGCCTTGGGGTCCTGCCGGAGGAGCTGGTGGACAAGGCCGGGGAGAGGACGGCCTGGAGCTCCCTAGTTGGGATGCTGCCCCCGCGACCCGGACCCGGATAAGCGGAGGAAGACGACGACGACGACGACAACTTACTGTGTATGACTTGTCTTCATTCCTCATCTAGAACCTTCTGGTGCTGATTCATAACTGGCAACCGGTGCTCTGAGTGTCAAAGTCAAATTTATTTATTTATAAAGCACATTTAAAACGGCACGGCAGCCTACCAAAGTGCTGAACAGGGGAGGGTAACAAGAGCAGATGAAGACACTAAAAACGTGCAGCAAACAGTAAAAAAAGTAAAACCCCATTTAAATAAGCAGTCAGACAAAAACAGTACATATAAAAGACATAAAGGCAACCTAAACCATGTGGCATACCAGTGGGGTAGAGTTTACCACAGTCGATGATATAAAAGACCCTGTAAGATTAATGCTAAAAGTCATTTTAAAATAACGAGTTTTCAGAGCAGATTTAAAATGTGCTAGCGAGGGAGCCATTATTTTGGAGCCCATTCACCACATGATTTATGTTCCATTGAAGGAACACAGAGCAAATACTGTTACACAACAGTGATCTTGTTGAAGCATACTGCTGTGTATTCATTGTGTGTACCAGAGTGGATTTGTTTGCTTCGATACATGGACTGCAATACCCCAACCTGACCACAGGGCATCATCCTTACTTTGTGCACATTTAAGTTACTAGTGATTATATCCTGTTGTTTTTATCCTGCCACTTCAGTACAAAACATGGCTCTAAAAACTCTCTTTCTGGTTTTCCTCCAGTTCTTTCCTTACGGCGATGCCTCCAAGTTCGCTCAGCATGCCTTCAGGACCTTTGACAAGAACGGCGACGGAACCATCGACTTCAGAGAGTTTATCTGTGCTCTGTCCATTACATCACGTGGCAGCTTTGAGCAGAAACTCAACTGGGCTTTTAACATGTACGATCTGGATGGAGATGGCAAGATCACACGAGTGGAGATGCTGGAGATCATCGAGGTATCAGTGAAAACTAACACACACGTCTAATTTTGAGTTGTTCTCCTAAAACCTTTATGCTCTATTCTGCTCAGAGTTAGCCAACAAAGCTGGCCACTATTGTTTCCTAAAAGTGTCCTCAGTCACCAACCCTGAGATGATCTGCCACCCCAGTTGGTTGATAATAAACTCACCAAGTTACAGGGATGTTACAGTTTAATTCTAGATTTTGTCTCTTCCACATGACCACAGTTATACGCTCAAATATAAACATATACATACATCCCCTCTGATATTTGGTTAAATGTCCCTTAGTAAGTGGAAACCATTGTTATTCTCCACTGGTAACCATAAGCTCACCACGTTGCTGTAGAACAGGGGTCACCAACCTGGTGCCCCCAGGAACGTTATACAGTCAGCAGTTATCGCCGTTGCCAGTCTGAGGCTTTGTGAGGACCAGCCACTGAAGAAGGTGCTCTCCACTGTTTGACCCACTACTTTGGAGCAGATATTCAAGAGTTTTACTATTCTTGACTTGGACTGGACATTAAGGCTGCACAGCCAAACTGGACGCCCATAATGCACGATGCGCAGAATGGTTACATTGAAAAATCTCTGGAGGATCGTACTGCTGACACCAAAGGACCTTAAGCCCGGACCACACTGTGCGTTTTTGGGCCATCTTGGAAAAATCTCTTGTTGTAAATGTTGAGGGTTATTTGCAAAACTGTGGTCGTATAGTGTGACCGTTTCAGCGACAGCTTACTGAGCACATTCACAACCAAAGTCAGCCTCCAACAGTCTTCAAGCACTGCTTGAAAACCTACCACTCCCATCTGCAATCCACCAATGAAAATACACCCAGGAAGTGATGCAAACAGCTAGTGATGAGAGTGCAATATGAAAGGAACGTTAGCAACATTAGCATCATTGTAGGCAAACTTTGTTTTGGAGTTTGGTTCTGACTAATAAAATAAGTGTTAATGGTAGCACTTTTTTCTCTTTTCACCATTGTTGTTTTGGTTAGCTGTTGGCTTTTGGTGACGTTTGCTTTTCAGGAAGGGTGCACTCATGCATTAGCTCATCCTGCTAGAGCAAAGCGTTGTGCAGTTTGGCTCACTGAAATCTTGGACTGTAAATTGTGCCACCTCGCTAGAGTTGTTACAGTGTGTCATGAGCAGTCCTGTGAGACAACCATGACACTCAGTGGTCCGGGCTTAAGCCTTCTTAGATGATGGTGTTGAGAGAGGAGCGGTGGTGCATGAGGAGGTCTGGAGTGGCAGAGAAGAATTTTAGAGAGGTGCACAGGGTATCCGCGGGTCCTTAAAAAGTCTTAACCCTTTGATGCATAATGGTCACTACAGTGGACAGGTACTCAAAATTGTTATTTATTTATTTTTGCTATTAAGCACAGCTGTTGAAGACTTTATTGCATGTGAGCCCCTCCGTTTGGACTTCAGTAAGTCAAGCCACCATATTTCATGTTCAGAATGCACGCTGTCCACTGAGATGGACATGTAATAAAGTATTTGTAAATTAACAAAATTGTGCAAAAAATATTTGTTGAAATTGTTTTCATTCACACCTAAAGATGAATGAAAAAAATTGTTTAAAAAATCATGGTTGAAGATTTCATAATTCATGCATCAGAGGGTTAAATTTGCTTTTCCAAATTTAAGGCCTTAAAAATCCTTAAAAATGACAAATAATCTTTAAATACAGTTTCTTCGTCTTCGTCTTCCTCCGCTTATCCGGGTCCGGGTCGCGGGGGCAGCATCCCAATTAGGGAGCTCCAGGCCGTCCTCTCCCCGGCCTTGTCCACCAGCTCCTCCGGCAGGACCCCAAGGCGTTCCCGGACCAGATTGGAGATGTAACCTCTCCAACGTGTCCTGGGTCGACCCGGGGGCCTTCTGCCGGCAGGACATGCCCGAAACACCTCCCCGGGGAGGCGTCCAGGAGGCATCCTGACCAGATGCCCAAACCACCTCAACTGGCTCCTTTCGATCCGGAGGAGCAGCGGTTCTACTCCGAGTCCCTCCCGAATGTCCGAGCTCCTCACCCTATCTCTAAGGCTGAACCCGGCCACCCTACGGAGGAAACTCATTTCGGCCGCTTGTATCCGCGATCTCGTTCTTTCGGTCATTACCCAAAGCTCATGACCATAGGTGAGGATTGGGACGTAGATCGACCGGTAAATCGAGAGCCTGGCTTTCTGGCTCAGCTCCCTCTTCCCCACGACAGATCGGCTCAGCGTCCGCATCACTGCAGACGCCGAACCAATCCGCCTGTCGATCTCCCGATCCCTCCTACCCTCACTCGTGAACAAGACCCCGAGATACGTAAACTCCTCCACTTGAGGTAGGACCTCTCCCCCGACCCGGAGGTGGCAAGCCACCCTTTTCCGGTCGAGAACCATGGTCTCAGATTTGGAGGTGCTGATCCTCATCCCAGCCGCTTCACATTCGGCCGCGAACCTACCCAGCAAGAGCTGAAGGTCAGAGCTGGATGAAGCTAGGAGGACCACATCATCCGCAAAAAGCAGAGACGAGATTCTCCTGCCACCAAACTCGACACACTCCACACCACGGCTGCGTCTAGAAATTCTGTCCATAAAAGTGATGAACAGAACCGGTGACAAAGGGCAGCCCTGGCGGAGTCCAACCCTCACTGGGAACAGGTCCGACTTACTACCGGCTATGCGGACCAAACTCACGCTCCTCTGGTAAAGGGACTGAATGGCCCTTAACAGAAAGCCACCCACCCCATACTCCTGGAGCGTCCCCCACAGGGTGCCCCTGGGGACACGGTCATAAGCCTTCTCCAAATCCACAAAGCACATGTGGATTGGTTGGGCAAACTCCCATGCCCCCTCCATCACCCTTGCAAGGGTATAGAGCTGGTCCACAGTTCCACGGCCAGGACGAAAACCACATTGCTCCTCCTCTATCTGAGATTCAACTATCGATCGGACCCTCCTCTCCAGTACCTTGGCGTAGACCTTTCCAGGGAGGCTGAGGAGTGTGATCCCCCTATAGTTGGAACACACCCTCAGGTCACCCTTCTTAAAGATGGGGACCACCACCCCGGTCTGCCACTCCCTAGGAACTGCCCCCGATGACCACGCAATTTTGTAGAGATGTGTCAACCATGACAGCCCTACAACATCCATAGCCTTGAGATACCCAGGACGAACCTCATCCGCCCCCGGGGCTCCGCCGCTGTGTAGTTGTTTGACTACCTCAGCAACTTCTGCCCCCGAGATCGGACAGTCCATCCCCAGGCCTCCCAGCTCTGGTTCCTCCTCGGAATGCGCATTGGTGGGATTGAGGAGCTCCTCAAAGTATTCCTTCCACCGTCCGACTATAGCCTCAGTTGACGTCAGCAGCTCCCCATCCCCACTGTAAACAGTGTGAGCGAGTTGCTGCCTTCCTCTCCTGAGGCGCCGGACAGTTTGCCAGAACCTCTTTGGAGCCGATCGATAGTCTTTCTCCATGGCCTCACCAAACTCCTCCCACGCCCGAGATTTTGCCTCGGCAACTGCCACTGCTGCACGCCGCTTGGCTAACCGGTACCTGTCTGCTGCCTCCGGAGACCCACAGACCAGCCACGCCCTGTAGGCCTCCTTCTTCAGCCTGACGGCTCCCCGAACCTCTGGTGTCCACCAGCGGGTACGGGGGTTGCCACCACGACTGGCACCGGCCACCTTACTACCACAGCTAGCAACAGCCGCCTCGACAATCGCAGAGTGGAACAAGGCCCACTCGGACTCAATGTCCCCCACTGCTCTCGGGACGTGGTCAAAGCTCTGCCGGAGGTGGGAGTTGAAGACCGTCTTGACAGGTTCTTCTGCCAGGCGTTCCCAGCAGACCCTCACTATGCGTTTGGGTCTGCCAGGTCTACGCGGCATGTTCCCTTGCCATCTGATCCAACTCACCACCAGGTGGTGATCAGTTGACAGCTCCGCCCCTCTCTTCACTCGGGTGTCCAAAACATACGGCCGCAGGTCAGATGATACGACTACAAAATCTATCATCGACCTGTGACCTAGGCTGCCCTGGTACCAAGTGTACCGGTGGGCATCCTTATGTTCGAACATGGTGTTCGTTATGGCCAAACTGCGGCTTGCACAGAAGTCCAATAACAAAACACCGCTCGAGTTCAGATTAGGTGGGCCGTTCCTCCCAATCACGCCCCTCCAGGTCAAGCTGTCATTGCCCACGTGAGCATTGAAGTCCCCCAGCAGGACAATGGAGTCCCCTGATGGAGCACTATCTAGCACTCGTCCCAGGGACTCCAAAAAGGGTGGGTACTCTGAACTGATATTTGGCCCATAAGCACAAACAACAGTCAGGACCCGTTCCCCGACCCGAAGGCGCAAGGAAGCTACCCTCTTGTCCCCCGGGGTAAACCCCAACACACAGGCAGAGAGTCTCGGGGCTAACAAAAAGCCAACCCCAGCCCTCCGCCTCTCACCCGGAGCAACTCCAGCAAAGTAGAGTGTCCAACCCCTCTCCAGGTCTCGGGTTCCAGAGCCAATGCAATGTGTCGAGGTGAGTCCGACTATATCAAGCCGGTACCGCTCAACCTCTGCCATAAGCTCCGGCTCCTTCCCCGCCAGCGAGGTGACGTTCCATGTCCCAAAAACTAGTTTTCTTGTCCGGGGATTGGACCGCCAAGGCTCCCGCCTTGGTCTGCCACCCGATTCGCATTGCACCGGACCCTTCATGTTCCTTCTGCGGGTGGTGGGTCCACAGTTGGACGAGCCCATGTATCCGGTTCGGGCTGGGCCCGGCCGGGCCCCATGGGCGAAAGCCCGGCCACCAGGCGCTCGCTCACGGGCCCCAACCCCAGGCCTGGCTCCAGGGTGGGACCCCGGTAACCCTCCGGGCCGGGTACTCCGACTCTTCGTTTTATCCGCCATGAAAGATCCTTCGAACCGTTCTTTGTCTCACCCTTCACCTAAGACCAATTTGTCATGGGAGACCCTACCAGGGGCACTAAGTGCCCCAGACAACATAGCTCCTAGGATCATTAGGGCACTCAAACTCCTCCACCACGATAAGGTGACGGTTCAAGGAGGAGAAATACAGTTTCTAAAGGTCTTAAATTACCAAATACCCACTAACCAAAATTCTTTTATTTCTATAAAATTTTCATGAATTTCTAGTTGGCGTTCAGCATTTTTTGTGTATGATCTTGGTGAAAGCGGAACCATACACACTCAGTTGGTTGTGAAAGGGGGCTATTTTTAGATGAGCACATTAGCTGGTTGAGCTAGTGGGAGCTTGCACCATGGGGAAGTGCAAGTTTAATGGTAACTGGATGGCTAATCCCACAATCGCGACGTGGTTAGCACCGGTTCCAGGCAATAGCTGGAAATTATAGCTTAAATTAAATTTTTAAAAAATTGCTTAAATTTGGTCAAAGTGGCCTTAAAAAAGGTCTTAAAAAGTCTTTAATTTGGCTCCCTTAAACCTGCAGATACCCTGGGTGCAGAACATGTATGAGAGCTGTGAGACAGCGGTGAGGTGGAACTGCATCAAGGATCAACTCTGAGCACCTTCTTGTTTGCTTTGGTGATGGACAGACTCACAGACGACATCAGACAGGAGTCTCCATGGACTACGATGTTTGCAGATGACATAGTGATCTGCAGTGAGAACAGGGTGGAGGATTAAGAGAAGCTAGAGAGATGGAGACATGGGCTGGAAACGAGAGGAATGAAGACAGAATCCATGTAAGTGGAACATTGATGCAACAGGGAGTAGAAGTAAAGAAGGTAGGGAACATAAGGACATAGGGTCTGCGGTCCAAATCTATGGAGGAGGTGGAAAAGAGGCTGTTTGTAATGGGTGGAGAAACGTGTCAGGTGTGATAAAAGGTTTTAGCAACAATGAAAGGACAGGTGTAGCGATAGAACTGGAGGTTGCAGTTCTCTTGGGAGTGATGAGGATGGATAGGATCAGGAGTGAGTCCATCAGAGGGACAGCTCATGTTAGATGTTTTAATGTCAGAAGGGACAGAAGAAGATGGTTTGGACATGTCCAGAAGAGAGACAATGATGACATCAGTAGAAGAATGCTGAGGTTGGAGCCACCAGGCAGGAGGCTGAGAGGAGATTTGGTGTGAGGGTAGAGGACGCAGGAGGAATGACAACATGGAGACAAACAATTAGTTGTGGAGACACCTGAAGGGACACACCCAAAGAGAAAAGACACTTTTCTTATTGTAATGAAATGAAACGTTACAACTTTATTCAAAATGGCTAATAAGATGTGATGATTCCATATAAATATGAAATATCAACCTGATTGATCTTTGAATGTTTAATCAGAAGATTCTAGTTACTTTTACTTCTTTAGGGACCATAAAAACACTCCATATTACTTCAGACAGAGTCGGGTATATAGTTTATAAAATGGGTTTAATTCTTTTTCCTAAACTAATAATTATACATGATAAGATATGAATAATGAGATGTGGTGTAATGGATATGAAGTGGTTTAATGTGTGTGTGAAATGCTATAATGGAAGCTAGATGTTGTAGCAAAATCGTTCTTTGTATCTGAGAGTTTGTGAAGTCTGGGTTGTAAAAGAATTTGTTGTTTGTTTATAACTAGAGTTGTTTATTAACCTCATCAGACGCCAGTGTGCAGGCTTACGGTACCCTTAGTATGAGTTGCTCTCGGCGGTCCGGAGGGGTGCGATCCGAGTGGTGAGGTCACCGGACGTCGAAACCACAATACTCAGAGATTAGTAGCTTCCTCTGGGTCTAGCTTCACCGGCCATAAGATGCAACCCGGGGTCTGCAGGTTGGGTGTCTGAGGTGTGAAGAAGCTCTGAAAAGAGCTGTTTTGTCTGTAAATCACTTGCAGCGTCGCAGAGAGGCTTTAGCTGGAGGTCAAAGGAGATGGTTTCAAAAGAGGCTTCTTTTCCGATTTGGCCAAATCGGGAGTCAGCTGGAAACTGAACTAATCGGAAGTACTTCTTGCTTTAATAAACTCGTTGTTTATAATTTCAGGCGAATGTGCCATGTCTTGAGGGCTTACCAAAACATTTTCAGAAGACAGGCCTTCTTTAGATACAAAGGTGTTTAACACTTTGTGAATGAGAATGTTTTAAAACACGTACGTGCATCCGGCTTATGATTCATCTTGAGCAACATCTAAGTCAAAGTGTTTAACGCACAGCAGAAACATTCTTTTAGCTCAAGAAAACATTCAGTAGCCTCCGACAGCTCCATCATTTCTGAAATACCAGAAACCACCCGCTCCAATCAGTAGACCTCCGGTACTCATGAATCCAAAAGTCCATACGTCTTCTGAATCCACCCTGGAAAGCAGAGAAAGACACGTAATATTCCACTCCTTCCAGGAATCCAAAATGTATCCAACCAGGTGCATTCCATCCAGACACAAGGGAGCCCCCTTCTCCATTCTTAATGTGGAAAAATATTCTATTTCATTCACAGAACAGCTCATTTCCACAATTTAATAAAAAATTGATGTTTCCAGTAGGAATGCAGAGAAGCGCTTTGGCAGACAGAGAACTGTGAACTGTGGCGTCCCTCAGGGCTCCATTCTGGGCCCAGCTCCCTTTCCCTGTTTAAAAGCTGACCAACGTGTACCAGGGTCCTCCCTGTGATGAGCGGATGTACTGATACTCCTCATCAAACCTGACTCAACATGAATATTTCCGTGAAACAGAATGGAGGAAGCTTGATGGATCATTTCTGTGGATAATCTAATACAAAGTTCAGTGTTTGAGTAATTTTGCAAATAGGTTATTTCAGTCTTATCTACTTTGTTCACAAATGTAGTCAGATTTAAAATGGTTTTACAGACTAACTCAGTGAAAAATAACCAGACTCATTATACATTTTCATTTCTTTTTTACAGGCAATCTACAAGATGGTTGGCACAGTGATCATGATGAAGATGAACGAGGACGGTCTCACACCCCAGCAGCGGGTGGACAAGATCTTCTCCAAGATGGATAAGAACAACGATGACCAGATCTCTCTGGAGGAGTTCAAAGAGGCGGCCAAAAGCGACCCGTCCATCGTACTACTGCTGCAGTGTGACCTACAGAAATAAGGCCAGAGCGCCGGTGAAGCGCCGCACCAGCTGCCAAGGACTGCACAGAAAGAATTTCATGTTCCATTCAGTTTGCAGCTACTTCCACTGAAAAAAAGCGCTTGGACTACAATGGATCTGCTTCTTGTGTTTGAAACACTCGTGTGCATGAGAATGTTATTTACTATAAACAACATCTATACACGACACACACACACACACACACACACACACACACCTCTACATACAAACAACTTGCACAAGTAATAAATATATACAGATATAAAATATATATATATATATATTGAATTTATTTAATGATCAACTGCCAAATGTGAAGTGTGCAACCTATTTTCCATTCATTCAACTGGAGCTTGCGCATCAGTGATGTGCCACATTCAATTTGCCGCTACTCTATTTATTGTTCGGAGTTTACTGATGCTAGCTGTACGTGTTTCATGATAGAAAACCAAGTCCTGTAACGATGTACCTACCAGCTTCCAACGAGACACTCCGTCCACCCGTCCTCTCAGTTATTAACTCTAGAAGAGACGGACTGTCCAACTCCCCCTCTGAAACATGCCTGCACCATCCGTATGTGCTGTTACTCTAGGTCATTTGCATGCCTTTAGGTTTTGCCTTAAACTCATTTTCATCTGCTGATTGAAGACAGAGAGCCTTATCGACACAACACGTGACTCCTGAACAAAAACAGCTTTTACTTTGAAGTAAATGCAGTAGGTCATCCTACGTATAATATCCTACAACATGTAATCTATGGTTTTTGATTGCTTTGACTATGGGAGCATGCTTCCTTATATTACCTGTGCTATATGTTGCAACCTGTCTGGTGTGTTTACACAAACTCACTACAGAGTAGCAGATGCTGAATTTAGAGGACCGATCGGTTTCTAATGCAATAAAAAAAGAGCTCATCTGGTAGAATTATGAATCCAAAGGCCGATGAAACCAAACAATGTTCTTAAGTCCACAGAAAGTCCCCGTTTATGAAGTTTGCTTTTTAGCTCAGCTTTGTATTATTAGATGAAACTTAGATACGTCTGTGCGATTATGGGAAAAAAATCTGACAGGAATAATTAACATGACAGGGGAAAAAATCCAGTTTACAATTTAAGGAGGCTGTAGACACCATTTTAGGTCAGCAGGTGGCAGAGGCGAGCTGTTAAGTGGTGATCAAAACTTGTGAAACCAAAATACTGGAAATATTTAGGTCTGCTTAGAATAAAGAAAATCATTGTGGAGCATTCACCGTTAAAGACACATGTAGACATTAACTAAAGCAGACTTTCAAGCAGCGCTGCAGAGAAAACCTAGTCGCCTTTAAGGCTGCACGAGACAAATGTGCATTTTCTTTTTTTTTTTTCAAAACTTTATTACAATTGTGCATTTCCTCGTTTCTCTTTGCGAGGATATGACATCACTCCAAACTCTTCCTATATGATTCAGTCACTAACACCTAAAACAGGCGTGCGCATTAATGAGTCCACTAGATCCGAGGGCTTGCTGCTGCGACCCAAGCAGTTCTTTGAAATATTGATATTGTTGTGATTATTTATTTTCAAATCATTACGAATTGTTCCTTCAGGAGCACTGATGGAATCAGAGCTGTGGACAAAACCTCCTGGCTCTGCATCGGGGCATGGTTGTTCTGGTTAGGGTTAGTAAGAACGTGCTGGAAAAGGTGACTAAATAACTTTATGATTTGGAGCAAATTTTGATATATAAAAGCATGGCCCCGCTTGTTTTCAGTCAGTTGTGTGCAGTTGATTGTGGAGGGCATCCCATAATGTACATTACCTCTCTTTGTTCCCGCAGAGTATTTATGTTTCACCAACCTGCTGCACTTTTTTCTGAAAACTCTGTACAAGTACAGTTAAACGACTTGTGGTAACTCGTAGGAGTTGGGTTAGTTTAAGTGGACTTGACCTTTGCGTGACCCTGATGTAATCCCAACTGTATTAACACCGGTGTTTATGGAATTAACAGTCTGTCTGTGTCCCCTCCAGTAAAACCTCTAATCCGAGCTTCTTTTCATCCACATCTCTGCCCAGATGTGTCCAGTCTCACCTGTTGCTGTGGTCCAGATACCAAATGTAAGCAAAGACAACCGTGTACAGACAGATTTTTGTAGCATGTACCGTGTCCCCGACAACATGGCTGCACTACTCCCTGTTGTGATTTACTCTAATAAAAAGAACTCCATGGATGGTTTCTTGTCTGATAACTCAAACATCTTCTGAGGCAGAAAGCTCTTCTATGAAATAATAGTCAGGATCATCAGTGCAGATATCCACAAATTAATCATCACAGGGCCCAGAGAACATTTCAAATACTCACGATCCCTTTGATGCTGACGTTTCACTTTAGACTCGCTGAACGGAAAACTAAAAAAAAGTCTGATATCATTTTAAAACGTACACCTTACTAGGACTGGGTTGGACCCACTTTAGCCTTCAGCATTTCTGAGGTTCCGGTCCATCCCAACATTACAGCATCGGCTCCAACCATAAGAACCTCCACAAAGGTTCTGGACCGGACTGAGATCTGGAGACTGTGGCGACTGCTGGAGTCCAGTGACCTCATGGTCAAGTTCTAGAAACCAGTTCGAGATGACTCGAGCGTTGTGACACGGTGCATGTCAGACTTTCTCTAGGAAATAAAAACCTGCTGGATGATTCAGATGTGAGGTTTGGAAAACGCTGGGGAGCTTTAGAAAAAGGAGCATTTATTTTACAGGAATGATAAACTTTACACAGCAGTATGTTTAAATAAAAAGTTTGTCTAAATGATGGGTCGGTAGGACAAAGTCACAATAAAAGCCCGAAGCTGCTGTTCTGGACTGGACTAACACCACAGTCCTGCATGTTGGGCCAGATGATTAAAGGGGGAAATGAGTCATCTTAATAAGCCAATAATTGACAGAAAAGTTAATAAAGAACGTCTCTGAAGGTGAACGAAGGCGGATTAGGTGACTCTACTTTGGAGGGTCTGTGTTGATTCCATATTTCTCTTTCAGAAGCTTCAGCTGCTCTTCTTTCTTCTTGGTGTCCATCTTCTGGAAAGCCTGTGCACCAAAAACAGAAAACTTAGTTTTAACCTCTTAACTTCAAACTGCTGAGTCTTCTTTTGGTGCAACCCTGACAGCCCGTGTGTGCTCCATAACTCGTACGTACTCGGTTTGCGTTGTAGTAAAGAACCACCAGGTAACGGTTGCAGACGTTGAAGCCTGAAAGGTGGTCGCAGGCGTTCTTGGCATCGAAGATGTCTTCGTACACAACATAAGCTGTTCCTCTTGTTTCAGGCGTGTTCCCTCTGAGGCAGAAATAGAGCAGAGATAGCAGAATATTAACCAGGATGACTCTGTGGCTGCAAACGCCGGTTTTTGCTTTCTTATCACCATTTTACACACCCAGCACCACAGGTGTGCAGGTAAGAGTGAGCCTGGCAGCTGCAACGTGGGTGCAGTCTTGGTAATGCTCATCGCAGCCACACACTTTCTAAACTATTTGAATAATAAGGAATGAGACTATTACTAAACATATTTGTAGTAATAACATGTTTCTGATCAATATTCTTCCTGAATGGTTTCAGCAGCTCAACTGAGGAAATGACATGGAAACAGGAAGTTGTGTCTTTTTAAAAGACGAGTTTCTCTAGCCGTTTAGACAGATAACGTTTCTATTCCGTTCCAACTTACAAATAAATAATAAAAATACCTAAAATGGAAAACTTGGATGTTTTCTACTTTTTCCTTAATTTAATGGATTGCTGAAATATTGGATTGGGACTCTGTATCTAAATCACATGACACGGATTGAGGGAAAAAGATCATTTTTGACTTTTTTTTTTTTTTGGTACCACCTCACAGAATAACAGAAGGACGTGCTGGGTCCCAGACCCAAAGCAGGGCTCTCACACACGCGACTAGCATAAAAGTTTCAAAGTTAAAGTAGGTCTACTCCACACCGAAGCCAGAGGACACCGCCTGGATATTAGGAGGAGTCTGCTGCTCACACACCGGTGTTACAGAAAGGAGCCGACCCTCTTGAAGCAGCAGCAGCCATGTTTATTAAAGGTGAACTGATCGCTCTCTAGTTTTTGTTGTTAACAAAAATAACAAATTTTGTTTTTCCATCAAACTATCTTAGCTGATCCATCCATCCATTTCTGGCCGCTTATCCAGGGTCGGGTCACGGGGCAGCAGCCTAAGCAGGGAGGCACAGACTTCCCTCCACAGCTCCTGCAGGGGAATCCCAAGGTGTTCCCTGGTCAGCTGAGAGACGTAGTCCCTCCAGCGCATCCTGGGTCTTCCTTTAGGTTAGAGATGGGCGATATGGCTCAAAATCAATATCACGATATATTGAGGATTTCACCTCGATAACGATAAATGGACGATAACTACAGGTATGCGCAGTAGAGCTGTAGCGATGCATCGATGACGTCGACGGCTCGATTCTAAAAATTCGTCGACGTCAGATCCGGTGGTCGACGCACCACGCCCACTTGTTGCATCCCCAGGAGTTTGTAAATAGAGGTGGAACCTGCCTGTTTTTCCTCTAGTCCACCCTCTTCTCCGCCTTCACTAACATCTCCACCAAATACCGAAGACCCAGAACAATGTCCGTCCGCTACTAGATTCCTTTCCTGTTTTGCCCGCCTTCGTCTCCTGGCAACGGGCAACAACTTCCGGGGTCAGATGCGCAGCTCCGTCTCTACTGTGTAAAAAACTTCTAAACCGAGTTTCTGTTATGCTTCTCTAAACATTGGTTCATGGGAGTCTCTAACCTGCAATTTGCTCTTTAAGGGATTTGTCATGTAATTTGTGTCAACAAACCAATCAACTCCAGGCAGAAACAACGTCCATGAAGGTGGCTCCTTTTCTGTGTTCATCTCTTTTCAGGCTAAAGACCAAAGGTGACAGATCATCTGCTGCTGTGGCCCCTAGACTCTGGAGCTCTCTCCCTCTGAGCCTGAGATCAGTGGACTCGGTGGTCTCCTATGAAAAGCAGCTAAAAACTCACCAGTTCAAGCTGGCTTTGGTGTGACCTTCGTCACCACCCTCTCCCTATTCGGCTCTTTCTACGTATTCCGCCTTTCCCAGCAATCCACTCATTTCCCTCTTTCCTATTCATTTTCTCTCTCCCATTCCTTACATTATTATTTTTAATCACAATTTACTTATCTTCATTTTAAACATATTTTTAATCGTTTTTTGACATCTTTCTAGTTGTTTTGTTTGTGAAGCGCCTTGTGATTTTTATTTTGAGAGGCGCTACGTAAAAGATCGTTTTCTTTCTGTCTTTGCTGCTTTCTCTACGACTCTTAACTGTTACTTCAACGTGAGCTCTCTAAATACACTTAAACCTGTTTTACTTACATTTGTTTTATTTATGTTTACCGTGAAGCGATGTGTGGCTTTTATCCTGTGAAGGCTGCTTTAAATGCAGAGTTGGCTTTGTTACATAAAATTTTCTTTTACTCTGAAAATGACTTCATAATAACACACACACACACACACACACACACACACACACACACACACACACACACACTTTTTGAAAACTTACGTTCGGATCTGTCGTATTGGTCCGTATTTTCCAAAGATATCGTACATCTCCTCAGCTGTGATCTTATAGGGGAGATTCCTTATATACAGGATTCTGTTCACCTCAGGAGGTAATCGGATCTACAACACCATTAAAACACATCATTAAACTATTCAGAGGGAACAAAACTAACCTGGGTAAAAACTCAAATACCTGATACATAAGTACACACGATTACTAGCTGAGGCCTTTTAAGACTACGTAAGTCACTTAACAATAGACATGGCTACTTTTAATCATTACATGCATTAGCTTATCCTTGTTTCCGTACCGGAAGGAACAAATATTCTTAGCCTGACGATATCCCAACGAGGATTATGTCTTCACAAAACAAAAGATGAAAAAACACATGACCTCAAATGGTAAGTATAACTAAAGTGAATATAAAGCTTGAAGATTTCAGGTTTTGAGGACTGTTTTCAATTTGCTAACCTGCTAGTAGTGCGCTAATTCTTTGAGACGCTTCCTCAGAGCTAAACCTAGCTTACATTTCACATTAGCCTTTCCTTTGTCCCCTTATATGCTCCATTACACTTACATTAGCACGTTTTGCTGCTTGCATAGCCATCGTAACGATTTAATTCGTGTAAATAACGCAGATAAACAACAAACACGCTGTTTTCACTTCAAAATGGAGGCTACGGTAAAAATATATCGAACTTCCGGTTTGGAATTAGGCTACAGATACATCCTTATAACGGTGCTGCCCTCTAGCGGCGGACAAGAACCTCAACCAGCCTGGAACAATTATCCTAACTATAGAAAAATGACATTCTTACAGAAATGCTATTTGAATACTGGCTGCTGAGGCTGATAACTGAAGATGCATAAGAACTGAACAGAACCTATACTTAAGCTCAACTCAGTAAAAAAATCCCAGAGTTTCTTTCAATATAATGAATACGAATAAAATAACATTTAAAACTGTATAGCAAACAAGTGTTAGTGCACTTTTTTTAAAACATGAAAAAATATTTAGGCTAAAATGTTCTTCTCGCTCTTCATACCAGTTGGTTCCAGAATTGAAGGGAGCACTATTTCCATTCCATTTTATTTTTAAAGCACATTTTTACAGGGCCGAGGCCAACCAAAGTGCTGCACAGTAAATGAGCATAAAAATCAACACACTGGAAGAAGTAATAAAAGTAGTACAGTAACTACTATAAAATCAATAAAGACAAAACAAAAACATCGTAAAATGCTAGCTAGGCTGAAGTAAAAGCTAAGGAATAAAAATGAGCCGTCACTGCTAGAGACGAGGCGCACAGACTGAGAAGGCTCGTTCTCCTTGCGTCCTCACCCGAACTCTTGGGACCTGTAACAGGTCTGCTGACCAAAGAATTCGACCAGGTACGTAGGGCTGAACCAGCTGAGTCAAGTAGAGAGGAGCATAAAGATAGAGTTACTTAAAAACAAGAAGTAAAAATTTAAATTGGATGCGGTAGCACACCTGGAGACTATTCCCTATTCGAGTAATTTGAGCATCAATCAGGTTTTTTCAGCACCTTTAATTTTAATATTTATAAAAAACAAAACACTGATACTGCAACTAATTTTCCTCTGAAACCTCAGCAGACTTTTTAAAAGCCTTTTTTATGCACAAACGAAACAACTGAATTAGAAAAAGGGAAAAGAAAAAGGTTATTGCCATGGTAACGGATGTTGCAGCACTGGCTTATGCTGGGCTTCACTCAAACAGGCACTAAGGTGAAGCTTGGGAGATGAACATCACATCTGGTCTTCACCGAGGCCGTGACCAGGTGTAAATCACATGAACAATGCATCTTTAACACTGCTCTGACTCAACTCTGTCCCCTAAAGACTCTAACCCCCCCAGCAAGACCACGTGAAACACCTAAAAAAGGACACCTTGGTAAATGTGCACACTACATTCAGTAGGAAAACAGTCCTTTCTACCATCAGAAACCGCCTGCATAGCAGCAACATCAGGACCAAGTCCTTTCTAATGTCACGTTTTGAGGATGTTTAGGACACAAATATGCAGAAACCCAGGATGACACGAGGCTGGAGATGATGTAAAGTAAATATGCTTTATTTTGTAGAACGAACAAAAATAAATCCAAAGGCAGTGAGCCAAAAGTCCAAAAATCCAAAAACCCTGGTAACAAAAACAAAAGCTCACTGAGAGCACCAAAACCTGGAGACATAAGCTCAACTAGAGCATAAAACAACGCTGACAAACATACAATGGACCGACAACAACACAGGGACAAGACAGGGCTTATATAGACTGGGAAGATGAGAGGGAGATGAATTGCAGGTGTGTGGGGAGAGGGACCAGGTGAACACAATTACTAAATCAGGGAGGAGGAAGAAAACACTGGTGGGAAAAACACACTAAATACTGAGGCCCTGTCCACACGTAGCCGGGGATCTGCCAAAACGTAGATATTTTTCTACGTTTTGGCCTGTCATCCACACGAAAACGGATCTTTTTAAAAACTCCGGCCAAAGTGAAGATCTGCGTTTTCTCCGTTTTGGGTGTCTGCGTGTGGACGGACAAAACCGGAGTTTTAAGGTCCGCAACGTCACTTTCCGCGACAAAAAATGCTGACATCACGTGTGCGACCTGTGTTTACACTAGCCGACAGCATGGATGCCCTCAGAGCTGCGCTCGCTTCATCAATTGTCCAAGCGCTTTTTGCTTGTTTGTTTTTGCAAGCGGAATTACTGCTCCTTGCGGAAGACCACAGACGAAGGACGAGGTTAAGAACGGGGGAAGTACTGCCGCCTACAGGTCTGGCATGTCCTTAACAACGTATTTATCCGGGTACGTGTGGACAGTTTTTTTTTAAACGAGGTGGTGTGGATGCAAGTTTTTGGGGGGCGGATATTCGTTTAAAAAAAAAAACCCGGCTACGTGTGGACTAGGCCTGAAAGGCTGTAACAAAGGAAAATGACCAAAGAGAAAAACAAAAGACCAGAAGGCATGAACCATGACTAATATACTAAGGGGAAGCTGACACTAAAGGAAAACACTACAGAAAGAAACTACAGGGGCGTGGCTAAGAGGGGGCCAAGAGAGCACAGGACCTGAGAGAGGGAAGTCTGAGGAGGGAAACCTAGAGAGGATGGAGAAACACCAGGAGGCACATGAAGGAAGGGGCAGATGCAGACCATGACATCTAAACTGTTTTGTGGTAGCAAAAAAGTCTCAGATGGAAAATGTATTTTTTTTTTCCTTTTGGTGTGAAAAAGCAAGTTTACCACTCAGTGAAACTGCGACGATGTGAAAATAAAAACCAGTTTGTTCCTGTTGGTTTTTGTCCCCATGCTAACAGCGGAGGACGCTCTGCACACCGCAGCACGCAGGAATGCCGTCAGTGTAACGATGAATCTCCTCTTTTCCCCTCCCTGTGAAGCACACACAGTCATCACCACTAAGGGGGTCCAGTTTTCAGACGTGTATAAATGTATTCCAGTTGGTTTCACTGGTTAATAAATGAAAATTAATCTTTAGGTAAAATCTAATTTCAAATATTTGAAGTGAAAACAAGTCGAAGGTCATTACCATCAAGCCAAGCAAAGTGGACCTTCTTCCTGAAAACAGGATCCGTCACAATGGCTAGAAATCACTTGCAGGTCAGTGACAGCATACGGTGATCTGCCAAATCACCTCCTGAAGCACAGCTTCAAGTATCCGAGCAGGCATCTGGAAACACAAACACACATGTGCGTTGTGAGGCTGTCAAAGACAAACTATTTAAACATGAATGAGTCTTACCTGCTAAATTTGGTGGCATCTGCGCTACGTGCACGGTGAAGAG
The DNA here is from genome assembly GCF_043380555.1 of Nothobranchius furzeri. NCBI lineage: Eukaryota > Metazoa > Chordata > Actinopteri > Cyprinodontiformes > Nothobranchiidae > Nothobranchius > Nothobranchius furzeri. Next base: position 17,820,782 of record NC_091742.1, read on the forward strand.
CATAACAAACATTAACACTTTCCATCCCATCACACACAGTATTTTCCCCCTCAGCACCTGCACTGTAATATCTACAGGCTCCAGTTAGCCCAGATTATAACATCCAACCCTAACCCTAAAGCGAGTTGGTGTAACGATGCAGACGATGCTCGGCGCTACATGTCTCCAGGTGACTGAACCCACCCAAACCCTAAACAAAAGCATTGAATTAATCAGCAAATGGATGTGCCATAACGCTCTCCAGCTGAATGGAAATAAAAGGGATGCAATTATTAAGAGGAACAAGCATGAGTCAGCACACAGCTTCAGTCACTACAGCTAAAAACTACTGATCAGGCCTCAAATCTGGGTGTAGTGATGGACCTGAACCTCAGGGTCACATAACAAGGGCAGCTTTCCATCACATGTACGGATTAAAGGGATACTTATCAGTTCTGCTTGCTTTTAGCACCCCCTAGTGTCCGTTTGTGTAAGCAAAGCCATCTCCTCGCAGTGCGTTCGTCTGAAACATCTTCCAGCGTTCTGATGCGTCTAGAGGAGAGGATCATCGCTAAGCTAAACAAATCAGCTGTGTTCATGATCTAAAACATGCAGGAAACGTGCTGAAACCAGCTGGACAGCAGCGTCAGATTAGGTCAGCTCAACTTTTTCTAAGTCTCAGCAGACCGGACCGGCACCTGTGAAAGTTGCAAGTGTGATATTCAGGCCACAGGGGGCGATAGGGTCTGGGTGGCTTTTGATTAACCCTGTAAAGAGTCATTTTAGCACGTACTGGCTCAAGAAAATGATTTTAAAATGTGAAGAAGTACCAAAATGTCCCTTTAAAGGACCTCCAAGCATTTATCTATAGTCGGACTGATTACTGCAACAGTCAGCATCTTCACAGCTCTGCCTAAGAAGTCAACCAGACAGCTGCAGCTGATCCAGAACACTGCTGCTCACATCACAAGAACCAGGAAAGTAGAGCACATCACTCCAGTTCTACAGTCTTGTGATAAATGACCCGCACTTGTATAGCGCCCCTCAGTGGATCATTCATCCATTCACACACACATTCATACACTGATGGTGATGAGCTATGATGCAGCCACTGACAGAGGCGAGGCTGCCGAGCACAGGCGCCACCGGTCCCTCCGACCACCACCAGCAGGCAAGGTGAGTTAAGTGTCTTGCCCAAGGACACAACAGCAGCATTCTCTGCCCAGAGCCGGGATGGAACCTGCAACCTTCCGATTACTGGACAACCCGCTCAACCTGTTGAGCTACAGCTCCCTGGAGATCAGAGAATATACTTTAAAATACTTTTATTAGTTTATACATTTTGAAATGGCTCAGCACCAAAGTGTGTGAAAGGCCATTTATCTATGTCAACCCCTCAAACCGCTCCGCTTCTCTAATTCAAATATACTAATTATGCTCAGAATCACAACCCACCATGGAGAAGCAGCTTTTGGGCTCCATGCTCCTCTCAGATGGAATAAACTTCAAAAAAGCTGCAAAGCAGCTGAACAACGGAGTTCCTTTATACGAAGGATAAAAACTCACCTATTTAGACTCTAAAAGCCTGTCATGTGTTCAAAGGCATCTCCTGCATCTCTAAAGCTGTGTTTTATGCCATAACTGTTGATTTATTGCTGCTTTAATTTGCTCCCAGACGGTGCAAAATGCTGCAGCCAGGTTCATCTATGGGGTAAAAAGGTGGGAGCACATATCTCCAGTCCTTAGTGCTCTGCAGTGGTTGCCTGTGAAGCATAGCATTGAAATGAAACTCCGGACTTGTGTTTTCCAGGCGCTTGCCGGAACAGCGCCACCTTATCTTGCAGAGCTTTTAGTAAGGTATGTTCCTACTCAACCTCTCCGCTCTGCAGAGAAGGATTTATTGTTCGAGCCTAGATTTAACTGCAGGTCTCGAGGGGGGCGAGCCTTTGCAATACTGGCCCCAAGACTGTGGAACAAACTCCCACTGGATATTAAACAGCCATCTACTGTCTGGAGTTTTAAAGATAAATTGAAGCAATATTATCTAGTTAACTTTATACGTTTTTGGTATTATTGTTATTTTTCTGGTAATATTTTTTAGAATATTTTTATTAATTTTTATTACTTTCAGGCATTATGCTCATTTTGACTTTATTTGTTTTTAGTGTTTTTTTAATGTTTTATGACATCCATTTTTTAGTCCTATTGTCGTCTCTAATTTTAATGTATATGATCTATGATTTTATCATGTACAGCAGCCTTGGTTGGTGGCATTAAAGTGCTTTATAAATAAATAAATGAAATAATTTTTTTCTGGGTGCAATGCAGTATTTAATATTTGTAGTTAATTAATGGATTGCGTTTCACCGTAGGCCATGTACAGTTTCACTATCTATTTTACTTTATTTTTATATCTCTTTGTTTAAATGTCTGTTACATTTCTATAGCTGTTTGTAAGAAATTTTTGGTTGTTCTTTTCAACCGTTTAGCGTGCTTGGCGTCTCTTTACGTTGCAGGAAACCTAATTTTAGGAGTTTTCACAAATAATTGCTAGATAATGCAACATCCTAACTTTTGCGTTAGCTTCTGTGAATTATGGCAGTTACTAAGCAAAATAAATATAATTTGCTACAAGACAAAAATATCCTTTGCTTACTTTGCGTTCTGTTTTCCGTGAAAAATTGTTTAACAAAATGTGTTCAATGAACTTGTCAACTCCATCTTCAAACCGCTTCAAAAGTAGGTCTACTTGCTTTACTTTATATTAGCTATAGCGCCCCCTTTGGTTCCGGAATGCTATTGCGCCATTTCCAAATATGGTAAGAGTCTAACGACTGACCAGACACCGCCATTTTCTGCGCAGCCAGTTCCTTCGCGCTGCTGTTGGACGACGCCAGGAGCTTCTCGAAAGAAAAAAAAAAACACCATTCGCACGCGCCAAGCGCTCGGTTTTGGTTTTAGCTGGCTAGCTAAAGTTGAGATCGTGAGTGCATCTCGGAGGCGTGGGAGAAAACTGACCAGGATTAATAGGGGTAAGTTCGGCTAGTTCTTACGAATACGTTTTTAGACGGAAAACTAAGTAAGCGGGTAATCACGTTGCCAAACACGGAAAGCCTTTGGCGGTAGCTCTATCGCCCATCAGGAAAAGATGGCGCTCTGAGTAGCATGTCCGTCTAGGAGCTCTCACTGTTTCCCTCGAAATTGCAAAGTAAATAGCCTTTTTACTCTCATTCAGTTGGCTAAAATATTGTCGCTTGAGGAGTGAAGTCATCTTATGCATTTATGAGCTTAAAGGATCACGCTTACTGTGTGGAAATGTCGGGTGAAAAGTCCGTGAGCGGGAGCAAAAGTGTTGCGCCGCCGACTACTCCTAACAAGCCTCAGGTGCAGTCCAAGAAGAAAAATAGGGCAGAGGAGGATAAAGAAACAGAAGATGGGGGACTCTACACTGATAAAGATTCTAAATGCGGTAACCAACCTGTCTGACAGATTTGATATGCAAGAAAACAAACTGGAAAGTTTAGCCACCAAGATGGAGGAACAGCAAAGCATGCTAACGGAGCTAAAGAAAGAAGTCGCGGAGAATAAGAGCAAAACAACGCTGCTGGAAAGTGAACTGGTTAAAGTACGAGAGGAGATGGAACCTACGACTTAAGGGTGTAAGTGAAAAAGACAACGAAGACATAAAAGGCACTGTAACTGCTATTCTGAACAAAATCGCCCCGGGAGTCCCGTGGAGCTTCCAGGATATGGTGGATACGGTGCATCGTATCGGGAAAAAAGATGCTCTCCATACAAGGAAAGTAATTATTCAGTTCGTGAAGAGAGAGTGCAGAGACCTCATCTGGAAGCTTTCCAAGAACTGTGATGTCTGCTAGAAAAATGGTCTAAGATTTGCAGAAGATCTGATTCAGGGAGAAGCGAGAAGGCTGCTGTGGCCGAAGGTGAAGGAGGCGCGGGAGAAGAACAAGAGAGCATACTTCAGAGGACCGTTTGCATTTATTGAAAACACCCAGATTTTCCCCTGAAGGAGGAGGTGGGGACGGCTTTCCGAATGAGTGGCGAAGTCATTTAGAGGGACAGTTCTACTAGTCACTAAGCTAGTTTTCTTTGGTGAAATCTTACATTCCTGTTATATCTAATTTAGGGTTTGTTTGTTGTTTATCTAATTATTTGTTTGTTTGTTTTCACATTTTTGCTTTTTGGGTTTAGATCTGTTTTGAATTCCTTATGAGTTCAAGAATATCTTTTATTTCATTAAACGCAAGAGGACTAAAGGACATTACCAAAAGAAAGGCATTATTTCTATTCTGTAAGGAACAAAAAGCACAAGTTATATTTCTTCAAGAGACTCATTCGTGTGAAGACGACAAGGCGTTCTGGAAGACTCAATGGGGAGACAGCATCCTTCTTAGTCATGGAGCCAACAAATCTGGAGGGGTGGCGATCTGTTTTAACAACTATCCGGGTAAGCTTGTGGAATATAAAGCAGACTCAAAGGGTCATTGGATAGTTGCTGTTTTGAATTGTGAGGGTGTTTTGTGGATTATTTGTAATGTTTACGGATATAATTTGATTACAGAAAACAAAATATTCTTAAATGAAATTTCAAAAATTATTGGAGAATCTAAAGTTAAATATCCAACAGATAATATATTGGTTGGAGGGGACTTTAACTGTGTTCCTGATGAATGGATGGATAGATATCCCACTAAATTCTCTACACATGTTTATAATCCAACATTGAGAAGTTTTTGTGTAAACAACTCGCTGTCAGACGCTTGGAGACATATTAACCCGTGTGTTAGACAATTTTCATGGATACGTACAAATGGTAATTAATAAGTCAAGAATTGATTAATGGCTAGTATCTCAAGCTATTTTAGACCATATCTCTCTTGCAGAAATATCGGCAGCCCCTGTTACGGATCATTGTGTAGTTTCTATAAACTTAATTCCTAAGACAGGAAATAGAAGTAGAAACGGATACTGGAAATTTAATGCGTTATTTTTGAATGATGAGGAATACTGTAAAATGATTAAGAAACTATTATTGTCTGTCATAGAAAATCCTCATCTTGATTCTGCAGGGAAGAAATGGGAATTCTTCAAATATGAAGTCAGAAAATATTCTATTAATTATGGTAAAGAAAGGAGGAAAAACAATAAAGAAACAGAAAGACAATTGCTGAGGGATTTGAATAAACTTTGCGGAGATTGTACACTTTCAGATACGAATAGAGAGAAATATTTAAAACTTCAATCAAAACTGGACGAGCTTTATTTAAATAAGGCTCAAGGAGCTTTCATTCGGTCAAGGGCAAAATGGATAGAAGATGGAGAGAGGAATAGCTCATATTTTAGTAAATTAGAGAAAAATAGACAGACAAAAAATGTGATAAATTCACTAAATATTAATGGTAAGTTAATTAAAGATCAAAGAGAAATTTCAGTCAGTATTTATAATTTTTACCGTCAGTTATACTCTTCTCACTTTAAAGAATTAGATTCCATAAAATTCTTTAACTACATTGAAAGGTTTATCCCTCAAATTAATTTAGAATTTAAAGAAGAATGTGATATGGATTTGAATATTTCTGAACTTGACAAGGTGATTTAAAAGGTAGCACTGGGTAAGTCTCCTGGCCAGGACGGTCTAACCACAAACTTTTATAAATACTTTTGGAAAGATATTAGAGAGCTACTATTTGAAGTTTTACAAGAATGTATTCGGAATAATTCACTCTTAACTACGATGAAACAAGGAGTAATAATACTGATACCTAAACCCAACAAAGATAAATCTAATATTGATAATTTAAGACCTATTACGTTGCTGAATGTGGACTATAAATTATTCACTCATACACTGGCTAACAGATTAAAAAATGGAATAAATGATTTCATTAGTGAAACTCAATCAGGTTTTCTTCCAAATAGACATATTCATGACAACATCCGTTTGATTCTTGATTTATTAGATAATGAAAATTTGGTAGAAGAGGATGGGGCTATACTGTTCTTAGATTTTTTTTAAAGCTTTTGATAGCCTCGAACATCATTTTATTATAAAGTCACTCCAGCACTTTGGATTTGGTAAAAAATTCATTGATATTATTACATTCCTATACAAAGATATATCGAGTGCAGTTCTTCTTTCTTCGGGTACGACAACCAGATTTCCAGTTAATAGAGGAGTTAGACAAGGAGATCCTATTAGTCCACTTCTTTTTATTATAGCAACAGAAATGCTGACTTTACTAATTCAAAATGATCAATCAATTAAACCGTTAACAGTGGCAGGACACTCGCTTAAAATAATTCAACTAGCAGATGATACTGCATTATTGTTGAATAGTACCAAGGAAATTCCTAATGCCATGACAACGCTGTCTTTGTTCTCACAAGCCTCAGGTTTAAGGTTGAACGCTAACAAATGTGAAATATTAACAATTCATGATACTGAGGAGTTTCATATTTGCGATATCCCTATTAAGAATGAAATTAAGTATTTGGGTATGAAGATTAATAAAATCTTTAAGGACAGAGTGGATAACAATATCCAACCGATAATTAATAAAAATCAAAAGATTCTAAATAGTTGGCTCCAAAGAAATATATCAATTTTTGGTAGAATACTCTTAACAAAAATGGAGAGTATATCTAGATTAATCTATCCTGCTTTTTCAGTAGCTATCCCTGACCAATATGTTAAGAGAATAAATAAAACACAATATGACTTTATTTGGAATAATAAACAACATTTGATTAGGAAAAACGATCTAGTAAAACCTTTACCCCCAAATTCCACTACCTCCGCTCCGACACGAACGCCGGAGCAAAATCGGTCCCGTTGTAGTCAATCAGAGCAATTCCACTACTGCGGCCGTGCTCCGGCAGTGCGGCGCAGTGCGCCGCCCTCTGTTCCGGCGTCCGGCAAAAATAGAATCGATCCTATTTTCGCCGGACGCCGGAGCACCTCCGCAGTAAATGGACAGAAATCACAACAGGAAAAGGAGCAAGCACAACTTCCGTTTTTCACAATAAATCGATAAACAAAAGGCATTTTTTTGTTTCATATACACAGGTTTAACAACTTTTAACAATTATCAATGGCGGCTGAAGTTTAAATTCACAAAAGTAAGCCATAAATACAGTTTCTACTATCAAAGTAGTCTCACTTTGTTGATCCAAACACTGCTGATCTCTACACAAATGATGGGCAGATTAAACGGTTCATTTCGATGCTTCTCCCACACAACGGGTGTTTGGATCTAACTTCCGCGTTTATTGCTCGGACTGTATCGCAAGATCTCGAAAATCCCGCGCATGCTTGTTTGCCCACCTCAGGTCTCCGCACCGGAGCGGAGCCGTTGTAGAGCGGGTAGCAGTAAAAATTGAGTTCGGAAGCGAGCGTCTGCGGGGGGCGGAGCGGAGGTAGTGGAATTTGGGGGTTAGAAGAAGGAGGTCTGAAAGTCATTGACTTTGAAGTAATGAATGGAGTTATTAAATTACAATGGCTAAAAAAATTTTAATTAAGAAAGATTCTATCTGGTTTTGTATTCCTTCATTTCTGTTTGAGAAGATTGGAGGTATAGATTTTCTGTTAAAATGTGATTTTGATCCTCTTAAATTACCCATCAAACTTTCTAACTATATTAAACAAGTGTTGATGTACTGGAAAATGATCTACTCGCACAACTTCAGCCCACATTCCTCCTCTATAAGGAATTAGGGCTGCAGCTATCGAATATTTTTGTAATCGAGTACTCTATCGAATCTTTTTTTCGATTAATCGAGTACTCTAATAAATTACACTTTTGTGTTTGTAAACCTTTATATCATATATTGATGAGCCAAGATGGCGCCGAGTATGGCTGCCTCGTCGCGAGCTCCACCAAGTTCCAACATTACACGCTCCATACTGTACATTAATGCCACTGTTTTGCACATACCAACCTCTGTACATTTTATATCTCTTATGTTATTGTTTACTTTATTCATTTGTATACTTAGATTAGCCATTTTTATATTTTACTTGTTTTTACATTACTGTATTTTTGCACAACTCTGTTGCTGTGAAGCTCGCACACAAGAATTTCACTTGCATGTACTGTACCAGTGTACCTGCACATGTGACGTGACAATAAAAGTGATGATATCAAATAGCATGTTATAATTATGAAAGACCTCTTAAAATGAGCAAGCAATTGCCAGTTATTCAAGTTTTATTCAAAGTTAGTTTGCATAACTTCAGCACTTCAACTTTACTTCACAGTAAACAAATGCCTGTGCAAAAAATAAGTAAACCTGAGCCGATTTTCCCCTCGTGCGAGAATCTGCTAGCCTGCAAGTCAGACAAAAACTAGGAGGATAACGCTGCGAGCGGCTGCGGCCCAAACAGAATCTGAACCGCTCACGGCGCAAACAGCTCGCCGGCTGTTTCCCTATTAACACACGTCCGTTTTAATTTCCACACTTTTTTTCTCACAATAACAAGGATTGTCGAGAGCATGTTTGCTGTGGTTTTGTCAAATTATACTGATCACAAAACATTTATTTACTTTCTTTCGTTTTCCTCCGCCACTCATAAATACCCGTGTCCTCCTGCAGAAACCCCGAGGGACAACGGACATCAATAACGCAATAAAAAGTCCAACGTGTTGTGTAAAAACTGCTATTTTTAGCACATTTTAAGTTCGACGTGTTGCTACCAGACGTACGGTGTGAGCTGAAACTGAGTGCTACAAACGAAAAAGTCGCAGAGTCCGCAGAATATATAGAAAAACAGGCTAAAATGCATTATCTTGTAGAGGCTCCGAGTCCGAGTCCGCTTGCAGAAGTGACATTTACAGGTGCTGCAGCACGGAGGATGTGGTGTTGTGCTAGGCTAAATCCATTTTACTGTATTTATACTGGACTACGTTTTCCACCTTACGACGTGAAAAATGGTTCCACAACTTTGACATTTTCTGTCTTTTTCGCACTCCACCGGGGTTCAAGTTGTCCGCCATGGCTTAAGAGAAAGTTAAGTTACATTTGCTACTCGCGTGTGCATTCAGTCCAGTGGGCATGTGCGTCACTTATTTCGGTCCGGGTGAAACATGACCCCGGGCGATTGCAAAGCCATGAATTAATTAAATATGAATTAAACGAATCCTCGAGGCAGAGAATTTGACTCGAGGATTTTTTGTACTCGAATTATTCGAGGTACTCGAGGAATCGTTTCAGCTCTACAAGGAATAACAGATTTGTTCTGTATAAACGGAAATCCATGTATTATAAAAGTTGGATGGATAAAGGAGTTTGGGCCATAATGCAGCTGATGGACAGTAAGGGTAAGTTTCTGGAGCATACTGAGTTCAAAATTAAGTATAATATAGACTGTTCTGTATTGGAATACTCTAGAGTTATAAAGGCTATTTCTCCAGCTGTTGGCCAGATGGTCAAAGTATTCAACATGGAACAAATACACCTAAGCTTCCTAAATTATCTATAGGTGATTTGAGTTTTACAGACCGTAAATGTAATAACTCTTACCTAAGAGCAGTCTTGTCTAGAGCTGAAACAACTAATCGATTTAATCGATTATAATCGATTATTAAAATAGTTAACAACTTTTTTAGTCATCGATTAGTTGTTTAATAATCATATTTTACCGCATAAAGTCTATTTTTACCACAATCTGACATCGGTTACAAGCTGTTAAATTTGCCGCCAGTGTGTGGCAGTAATGAGCCACTGATCTACCAGTGGAGCCGTAGAAGAAGAAATGAGCCAATGAGTGCCCTCGGTTTTCATGACGTATCACGTTACTGACGCTCATCTTGCTGTGAGAGATGGCTGAACAAGAGGAAATACGGAAGAAAATAGAAGCGACAAAACTTTAGAGAAACCCCGGACAAAAACCTCACGAGTATGGGAGCACTTCAGTCTAGATGCCTTGAAAAGGCAAAATATGCAAAAACCATCTAGCATGGCACGGAAGCACGACGTCCCTAAGTGAACATTTGAGACGAAAACGTGGGGGCTGAGGAAGAGCACCGCGGTCAAGTGAGCCGTCATTTGGAAGAGCCAGCCCGGTAAGTAACAGAAAATAAACAAGCTGGACTTAGTGTTTTAGCTGAGTTCGTTATAGTGGATGTTAAACATGTTTTTTTGTCGCGTCAGTCTACGGTGTTCTACTTCTGATTGACTAGATGCAATCGTGAATCTCCTCCGTGTTGTGAATCATGCGCTTGCCAAATTTAGCACGTCTGTTTATAAGAATGTTCTAGTTAAGAGAAAAACGGCACAAACCCATAACTATGTTCCTCATTCAAAAAAGGACAACTCTGCGGTGAAAAATATACAGACGAGCTGTGTCCAGGTGAATATAACGCGGCATAGTTGTACGCTTTCAATTTTTAAATACAGGAGAAATTCAGAAAAAGTCATTTTTTTACTATTAAAAGGCTGTTTTACTATCTAACGCTGTAAAACGCCTCACAACACATTTTTATCATGTTTCTTAAACAGTATTACACAAAATAAACATTTTTCACATTTTTCTAGCTAATTTAAACACTCCCGACTCAAAGTAAAAACCTCATGAGCTTCTTACTCTGAGCTTTTTAATAGTAAAAAAATTAGACTTTTTTTCTTAATATCTCCTGTTGCGGGCTATTTTGTAGAACGTAACCCTCAAAATAAATGATCACTGTATATTGTTAATTAATTCAAATAATTTAACATTGATTTAGTGTTGTAGTGTGTGTGCTGCTTTATTTTATATGTGTACTTATTTCAGTCTATTTGTGTTTCTTATGCAGAAAAAAACAAGCAACGATGGACAACTACATGGGGAACAAGACACTCACCCCCCAGCAATTCATACCACTTACAAACTCTATTCTAAACATGCTGGTAAAAGACATGAGGCCACTATCCATGGTGGAAGGAGCAGGCTTCCAGCTAATGCTAAAAAATTATTCTGGACTGATATTTTGCACTGTTTAGCTCATTTTCTACTGCTGACTGTGTTCATGTGCAATAAAATAGATTGCAGTCAACTGCACAATTCTCTTATGTTTTTTTTTTCTTAACTGAAATGCATCCATCACTTGTATAGGTTAAATAGCTAAACAGTAACAAACCGATTAATCGATTAATCGAAAAAATAATCGACAGATTAATCGATTATGAAAATAATCGTTAGTTGCAGCCCTCTTGTCAGACAAGTTATTCCCTATTCCTGTCAGAAAGAAAGTTCTTTCTCCGATTTTCTCAATTATAGATACTAAAGTCATAAGAACAGAGTTTCTTTCTTATCCTCTTCTCCCCAAAATGAAGGAAGTTCACTTTAAAACGATTAATAATATATATCCATGTAAAGAATTTTTAAATATCAGATTTAATATACAAGATAATTTATGTGTCCTATGTAATAGTGAAATTGAAACTCAGAAACACCTTTTCTATGATTGCAAATGGGTAAATACATTTTGGTTAGATTTATACAATTGGCTTTTATTCAAAAAGAGTTACAATATCCCCTTATTCACATATAATACTATTCAATTTGGGTGTATAGAAAAAAATAATCAGATTCAGTTCGTTGTTAACAATTTGATAATTTTTGGGAAATTTTTTATTCACAAATGCCGTTTTATGAAAGTGAAGCCAAACTTTCCTTTTTTCCAAAACGTCTTCGTCTTCGTCTTCCTCCGCTTATCCGGGTCCGGGTCGCGGGGGCAGCATCCCAATTAGGGAGCTCCAGGCCGTCCTCTCCCCGGCCTTGTCCACCAGCTCCTCCGGCAGGACCCCAAGGCGTTCCCGGACAAGATTGGAGATGTAACCTCTCCAACGTGTCCTGGGTCGACCCGGGGGCCTTCTGCCGGCAGGACATGCCCGAAACACCTCCCCGGGGAGGCGTCCAGGAGGCATCCTGACCAGATACCCAAACCACCTCAACTGGCTCCTTTCGATCCGGAGGAGCAGCGGTTCTACTCCGAGTCCCTCCCGAATGTCCGAGCTCCTCACCCTATCTCTAAGGCTGAGCCCGGCCACCCTACGGAGGAAACTCATTTCGGCCGCTTGTATCCGCGATCTCGTTCTTTCGGTCATTACCCAAAGCTCATGACCATAGGTGAGGATTGGGACGTAGATCGACCGGTAAATTGAGAGCCTGGCTTTCTGGCTCAGCTCCCTCTTCCCCACGACAGATCGGCTCAGCGTCTGCATCACTGCAGACGCCGAACCAATCCGCCTGTCGATCTCCCGATCCCTCCTACCCTCACTCGTGAACAAGACCCCGAGATACTTAAACTCCTCCACTTGAGGTAGGACCTCTCCCCCGACCCGGAGGTGGCAAGCCACCCTTTTCCGGTCGAGAACCATGGTCTCAGATTTGGAGGTGCTGATCCTCATCCCAGCCGCTTCACATTCGGCCGCGAACCTACCCAGCAAGAGCTGAAGGTCAGAGCTGGATGAAGCTAGGAGGACCACATCATCCGCAAAAAGCAGAGACGAGATTCTCCTGCCACCAAACTCGACACACTCCACACCACGGCTGCGTCTAGAAATTCTGTCCATAAAAGTGATGAACAGAACCGGTGACAAAGGGCAGCCCTGGCGGAGTCCAACCCTCACTGGGAACAGGTCCGACTTACTACCGGCTATGCGGACCAAACTCACGCTCCTCTGGTAAAGGGACTGAATGGCCCTTAACAGAAAGCCACCCACCCCATACTCCTGGAGCGTCCCCCACAGGGTGCCCCTGGGGACACGGTCATAAGCCTTCTCCAAATCCACAAAGCACATGTGGATTGGTTGGGCAAACTCCCATGCCCCCTCCATCACCCTTGCAAGGGTATAGAGCTGGTCCACAGTTCCACGGCCAGGACGAAAACCACATTGCTCCTCCTCTATCTGAGATTCAACTATCGATCGGACCCTCCTCTCCAGTACCTTGGCGTAGACCTTTCCAGGGAGGCTGAGGAGTGTGATCCCCCTATAGTTGGAACACACCCTCAGGTCACCCTTCTTAAAGATGGGGACCACCACCCCGGTCTGCCACTCCCTAGGAACTGCCCCCGATGACCACGCAATGTTGTAGAGACGTGTCAACCATGACAGCCCTACAACATCCATAGCCTTGAGATACCCAGGACGAACCTCATCCGCCCCTGGGGCTCCGCCGCTGTGTAGTTGTTTGACTACCTCAGCAACTTCTGCCCCCGAGATCAGACAGTCCATCCCCAGGCCTCCCAGCTCTGGTTCCTCCTCGGAATGCGCATTGGTGGGATTGAGGAGCTCCTCAAAGTATTCCTTCCACCGTCCGACTATAGCCTCAGTTGACGTCAGCAGCTCCCCATCCCCACTGTAAACAGTGTGAGCGAGTTGCTGCCTTCCTCTCCTGAGGCGCCGGACAGTTTGCCAGAACCTCTTTGGAGCCGATCGATAGTCTTTCTCCATGGCCTCACCAAACTCCTCCCACGCCCGAGATTTTGCCTCGGCAACTGCCACTGCTGCACCCCGCTTGGCTATCCGGTACCTGTCTGCTGCCTCCGGAGACCCACAGACCAGCCACGCCCTGTAGGCCTCCTTCTTCAGCCTGACGGCTCCCCGAACCTCTGGTGTCCACCAGCGGGTACGGGGGTTGCCACCACGACTGGCACCGGCCACCTTACGACCACAGCTAGCAACAGCCGCCTCGACAATCGCAGAGTGGAACAAGGCCCACTCGGACTCAATGTCCCCCACTGCTCTCGGGACGTGGTCAAAGCTCTGCCGGAGGTGGGAGTTGAAGACCGTCTTGACAGGTTCTTCTGCCAGGCGTTCCCAGCAGACCCTCACTATGCGTTTGGGTCTGCCAGGTCTACGCGGCATGTTCCCTTGCCATCTGATCCAACTCACCACCAGGTGGTGATCAGTTGACAGCGCCGCCCCTCTCTTCACTCGGGTGTCCAAAACATACGGCCGCAGGTCAGATGATACGACTACAAAATCTATCATCGACCTGTGACCTAGGCTGCCCTGGTACCAAGTGTACCGGTGGGCATCCTTATGTTCGAACATGGTGTTCGTTATGGCCAAACTGCGGCTTGCACAGAAGTCCAATAACAAAACACCGCTCGAGTTCAGATTAGGTGGGCCGTTCCTCCCAATCACACCCCTCCAGGTCAAGCTGTCATTGCCCACGTGAGCATTGAAGTCCCCCAGCAGGACAATGGAGTCCCCTGATGGAGCACTATCTAGCACTCGTCCCAGGGACTCAAAAAAGGGTGGGTACTCTGAACTGATATTCGGCCCATAAGCACAAACAACAGTCAGGACCCGTTCCCCGACCCGAAGGCGCAAGGAAGCTACCCTCTTGTCCCCCGGGGTAAACCCCAACACACAGGCAGAGAGTCTCGGGGCTAACAAAAAGCCAACCCCAGCCCTCCGCCTCTCACCCGGAGCAACTCCAGCAAAGTAGAGTGTCCAACCCCTCTCCAGGTCTCGGGTTCCAGAGCCAATGCAGTGTGTCGAGGTGAGTCCGACTATATCTAGCCGGTACCGCTCAATCTCTGCCACAAGCTCCGGCTCCTTCCCCGCCAGCGAGGTGACGTTCCATGTCCCAAAAACTAGTTTTCTTGTCCGGGGATTGGACCGCCAAGGCTCCCGCCTTGGTCTGCCACCCGATTCGCATTGCACCAGACCCTTCATGTTCCTCCTGCGGGTGGTGGGTCCACAGTTGGACGAGCCCATGTATCCGGTTCGGGCTGGGCCCGGCCGGGCCCCATGGGCGAAAGCCCGGCCACCAGGCGCTCGCTCACGGGCCCCAACCCCAGGCCTGGCTCCAGGGTGGGACCCCGGTAACCCTCCGGGCCGGGTATTCCGACTCTTCGTTTTAACCGCCATGAAAGATCCTTCGAACCGTTCTTTGTCTCACCCTTCACCTAAGACCAATTTGTCATGGGAGACCCTACCAGGGGCACTAAGTGCCCCAGACAACATAGCTCCTAGGATCATTAGGGCACTCAAACTCCTCCACCACGATAAGGTGACGGTTCAAGGAGGAGTTTTTCCAAAACGATTTTATGCTATTTCGCAAATCTCTTAAAGTAAAGACTGTACAGGCTGTTACACTTGTCAGATTTAGTGAAGATCCTGTGAACTAAGGTCCTCTGTCTTTAAATATGTATTATTATTATTGTGTTATTATTAGTCAGGGGTGGACATTAACTTCAAAACCAACCGGCCAGCCGGGCCGGTAAGTCTGAATATTTACCGGCCCCGCCAAGAATCTACACATTCACAAACATAATAACGTATTCAAGTTTGAATTTGTTTGTTCCCTCAACAAAACACGATTTTGTCGTAGCATACTTCCGGCATACAACGCAGTACATCACCAACGCCGCTTTGCTGTATTCGAGCCATTGACTGTGTTCGAGATGAGCCATTTCTGCGCAGATTAGACTAGCAGTGTTCTAAAATAAAATGTTTTATTTTATTTTAATTACCTTAAAAGACTCAAAGTCTCTTTTTACACTTTATATTTATTTAATCAGGATCGTTTGTCAAGTCGACGCCAGAAACAATGAAACACAACTTGAATATTAGAGGAACAACAAGGCTTTATTCAACCAGCATTCATACAAGTTATCAATCATGAACAAAACATTTCTCTTACCGTTGCTTATGGGTGGAGAGCTGAACACCCCAGTTAGAAAACGTAATCCATGAACCTCGTCAAATAGAATCCTTCAAACAGCTCTAACAGCTCTGAGCTCTGCTCTGCTCCTTATACATTCCCTGATGTGCGTGCAAAGCTGCACACCTCCACCAGGATTACCTTGATTACATCCTCATGATCACATTATGTTCGGCTCTCCTTGATTACATCCTCATGATAAGTGTGATTGACAAACAGTAGTGATCAATAACTTGTATAAAGCAATTATACAACAGATGACAAGTTCATTTTTATTACATTCCACTCTTGAACTTTTCATCTAATTTATGTAACATATCCATCACCATTTCCCCATCAAAACCAACGTCATTTATAACATACCTTGTAGTTCCACTTTAATTTTCATCGTAGTCTTTGCATTATTACCCAATTTATTTCTCTTCTTAATCGAATAACATACCAACAAATAATAAGATTACACAATGTTAGAATGCTGATTATAATTAATGCTGCAATCATAGGTGGAATTAGCACTTTATTAGCGGTCCTGTAAATATATCCCACCAATGATGAGCGGAAGCCTGTTCAATCAATGTAGCAACATGTTTTATTTCCCCTTGTGCCACAAGAGTAGACACCATAAGCCTGGAAAGGTTGGACCTATGAGAGTCAATCAATTTTGCCACTTCAGTGGAACCATCCAATGCGCATTTGAATCGTTCCAGTGAGAGTGTCCAAGGGGAGTGTAAAACCTCCCATTGTATCTTAGTCAGCCGACTAGATACAGTGTAATTACTCAACCAATAGGTCACGTTATTCCATTCCCACATATGTATACCCTTGAGACAACCTGAAAAGGGAACTGAAGGTACCTGTGGGGAATTGGTCATTGTAGCCACGCATAAGGTGTTAGGACCCACCTGCCAAAACTGTTCCTCTGGGGGTGTGACCGTCCAATCACAGAGTACGACCCTTGAATCAGTGAAACATGGATTGCTATGTCCTTTTACCAATGGGCAGGCTAAACCCTTATCAGTCTCATCACAGTGTTTTACTTCATATGTTCGATTTGTTTTAACATCCCACCACTCTCCACTAACATGGAGATACCAAAACCCTTTAGTGGTTATCACCGGCAGTATCTGATATCTACACACAGTCATTACTGATGTCATATTATACTGATCCCAGTATCCAGTACACATAGATTTATTACAAATCGTCATTTCTGCATGTAGCTGTAGCCATAATGAACTACTGATGTTCCATAATGTTCGCCATGCATGATAGTTATTACTCATTACCTGCATTTGAAACCTATTTCTCTGTGTCTCAGCATGAATAGTCTGCAAGGAACAGACTGTCCAATTACCTATGTGTGACAAATTATGCAATGCATCATAAGTTTCATTCCAAAGCTTTAGATTCCATTTAAATACACTTTTCCACACATCACTTCCTTCTAGCTGACTAGATACAGTCGAAGGCATCCATCTTGCAGTCTTGGTGACAGCTTGTGCGGTGTATTCTCCAGTGTTGGACAGCATAGTTCGTGTTACCTCATTGTTTGCTGTGTTAGCCAGACCATACAAAGTTCCAGTTCCTCCTAGCACGGTGTCATACCATGCTCGCCTCCTCCTGTTGCAAGGCGGAATAGGAGGGAATTTCACAGTCCATCGCACATATTCGGCTACCCTTATTTGTCCCATTTGTTGACAAGTGTGAACCAGGGGAGCTACAGCTGTCTGCGTAGCTCTAGCTGTGTCGGGCAGCACCCAGAATATGTACAAATAGGCGCGTCCTCCTGTGATTACAGTTCCATTCCTGATCCGGAAATCGCGATCAACCTTCATACTCCAATTTGTGCCATTTTGTATGCAAGTACCATTCCCCTGATGGTATGCACAGATGCACGCTGCAGAATTAAAGGTTACTGTTGATCCTTGAACCAACACCCCTGGGCTGATCACCCTTCCTCGGATTTTAAGACATCCTCTGCACCGGTACATCTTACCGGTAGATGTTAGGTTTCCCAAGTAGCAAGCGTCATTTGCTCTGCATGTGAATGTGCCTTGAGTGCGGTTGGACATACTGCTAACCAATTCCAGATGGCCCATGACCCCTTCTTCCAACACTTGTCCTTCCGTGAGCCCCCAACAGAAATGTGCCCTCAGTGCGATGACAGCGAGGACATGGAGGACGATGACCAAACATCCGACACCACCAGGTCCGCGGAGCCCATCCATCGCCTCGACAAAGGTTCAATCCTTTTGTAGGGGAAGGGGACCCAGTCAACCACCGTCACTCAGACACCCGCCTATGGGATACATACAAAACTGCAGATAGAATGACAAGCATTAATTTTCTCTCCTGTAACATTTGTTTATCGGAATATTAATCCATTTTTCCTCTCCGGGGAACAATACACTTACCACAGCATCTTTTCCCTGTGCAATAATCTCTCCAGCTCTGGGAGGACCATTGAGCTGCTCCACCCACACTTTTGCCCCCGCAGTAAAGTCTGATGATTCAAACCCAGTTTCACCCCTCTGAGTGATAGTGGTAGGTTTAGTAATCTCTTCAACTTTGGACATTACACACCGTTTGATTACTAACTGAGCTATCTTGTCTCCTTTTTCCAGTACCAACGGTTCTTTACCTGTATGCTGACAATGTTCACAATCTTCTATGGCAGTTTTAATATCATCAATGATGAGATCTATTCCTCTGTCCCTCGCCCATTTCAATGTTCCCTGCACACCCTAATGTCCAGCAGTAACGTGAGCCCATTTGGCTAATCCAGGACTTGATTGTCTTACAGCCTGAATTTTCACTATCTTATCTACAGTCTGATTATGCAGGGATTCAGGATCATTGTTATTAGTATGAGCATCCACATGTAATACTGACACAGGAATATTTTGGCATTTCTCCCAAATGTCCTTCCATAGGTCAGCTCCCCAAACCTCTTTTGAATGTATCTTCCATTGTGTAGCATGCCAAGTTGGCATCCAAGTTAACATTCCTTGGGCTACTGACCAGGAGTCAGTATAAATACTTACTCCCTGCACCCCAGCTGCCATTATTACCATGTGTACTGCTTTCAACTCTGCCCATTGGCTACTCTTTCCTGTCCCTGTGAGTTCCATAACTTGTTGTGTACCAGGGTTAAATGCCCCAGCCTTCCATTTCCTGGTTCCTGCCACATATTGACAGGAACCATCAGTGAACCAGGCTCGCTCCTGCTGCTCTGGGGTGAGTTCGCTCCATCTTACCCCCAGTTTCACAGGAGAATCCTGGATTGGTTTTACCTCAAAAGGCACTTCATCCATTTCTGGAACGTCTGCCACTTGCTCGTGGAGCATTGATACTCCTTTTTCTCCTGGTTTCATTCTCTCAGAAACATACCACTTCCATTTTATGATGCTAGCCTCTTGAGCTACCCCTATGCGGTGAGTTGTAGGATTGCTCATGACCCAAGTTAGAATGGGTATATGTGTTCTCATCATTACTTCATGCCCCACAGTTTGGGCTTCTGTTTCCAACAAAGCCCAATAACATGCCAACAACTGTTTTTCAAATGGAGTATATCTCTGTCCTGCATCAGGCAATTTCCTAGACCAAAAACCCAAAGGTTTTCTGCACCTATCTTGTTTTTGCCACAAACTCCAGTTAGCATAATCATTTACTGCAGAAACCTGTAACTCCACTGGTCCTGACAACATTTTCCCCAAAGAAACAGCTTGTTGGATTGCCTCTTTAGCTAGTTCAAATGACTGTTGTTGATCAGGCCCCCATTCAAACTGCTCCTTCTTCCGAGTGCATCTGTACAGAGGCTGCAAGATCTGTCCTAAATGAGGTATGTGGTGTCTCCAGAACCCAAACAACCCAATATACCGCTGAGCATCTGTCTTATTCTGTGGTATTGGGAACCGTGCTATTTTCTCTTTAGCTTTAGTTGTTATTTCTCTTTCCCCTCTATTCCAGATAATTCCCAAGAACTTCACTGACTGTGCAGGTCCCTGCACTTTCGCTGGATTTATCTCCCATCCATGATTCTTCATATGTGTTATCAGAAGTGGGAGCAATTGCTCAACCTCTTCTTTAGTGTTTCCCTGAATCATGATGTCATCAATGTAGTGTGATAACAATATGCCTGATGGGATCTTTAAAGTCGACAGATTTTCAGCCACTATCCTATGACAGATTGTGGGTGAATGCACATACCCTTGTGGTAATCTGGTGAAGGTGTACTGTCTTCCTTCCCATGTAAAGGCAAACTGTTCCATCTTGTCCTCAGGGATAGGTATGGTAAAGAAAGCATTGGCCAAATCTATCACCGCATACCATGTACCAGAGTGATGCTGCACCCTTTCCACAATCGTGATAACATCCGGAACCGCAGACGTTAAAGGAGGAGTATGTTTATTCAGCGCTCTATAATCCACAGTCATTCTCCATGAACCATCTGATTTCTTCACTGGCCATAAGGGATTATTCCACCGTGTGGTGCATGTTTTCAAAACTCCTGCCTCCAGATATTCTTTAATAGTGTCCGTAATTTCTTTCTGACCCCCAGGCAACCGGTATTGTTTTTGTGATACCACCTGTGTTGCTTCAGGAATGGGAAAAGGTGTCATTTTGACCTTGCCTACCAAAATGGTGTGGATTCTGTTTATACCAAAACAAAATCGACCATGTTTCAGATGAAGAGTCATTCCGGCCAATATATCCATTCCAATAATCCATTCCTTTGCAGGAGCCACTACTACACTGTAATTTCTAATAGGTTGATTTCCTATTTTTAAGGGCAAAGTTACTCCCTTTCCTACTAACATCTGCCCCCCAAGTCCAGTCAAAGGTACAATGTTTCCCTTTATTTTATCAGGATTGCCATGAATTACAGAGGCCTCCGCCCCAGTGTCAACCAATGCCATTACTGTCTGTACTGATTTTTTCCAATAAATCTGTAATTCCACATGTGGTCTGATATCATTTACTGACCATCCTGAGGCACTGGCAACAACCCGAGCTTGACCTTCATCCTATTCATCATCATGTTCCCTTCGGTGCTGTTTTTTCTTTCTACGCTTCACTGCCGCCACCTGATAACACTCATCTGAACTCTCCTCCTCTGAAGATTCCTTGGGAGGGGCGGAAGGTTCAGCAGGCTTCGACGCCACCTCCCTGATCACATTCTGCAACATTCCAACCAATTCTGACACAGACATCCTGTCGTCCTTTTCAGGACAATGTCTGAACTGACAATGGACCTTCAGTCCCATTTGGCTGCATTTCTCCATCAATGCATTAGTGGGCAATCCATCAATCTCCTCAAACGGCACTCCCGCTTGTCGCAGTGCCCTCCACAGATCTGTTCTGGAGGGGCCCATTGCCCCCCCTTTACGACCCCTTGAATGTGGATCAATCCTGGGTTTATTTTCAGTTCTAGCTCCCTCTCTCCTCGTCTCGGACCAATCACCCAGCGTGGTGAGTTCGCCAAGACGATCTTTTATCGCGGCAAAAGTCTGGTCTGCCGCGCCAAACAACAAGCTGGTCACCATGGGTTTATAATGTGGTGGGGCATGTCTGATGAGGTGATCTCTAGTTGCCTTAGAGATGTTACAGTCCACCACTCCAGCTCCCCCGTTTCGAGCCACTTGCTCTCTAATAGTGAGTCTGGTGAGCCGCTGAATGGCATCTCTCACTGTCTGCCATTGCCCTTTAATCTCAGACCAGTCCGCCGTGGTAGGATAGATTACATGACATGCCAGAGCATATGCATCCCCCACATTGAAATCTTCATCAGCTGGCAATGCCCGGACTGTAGCCCTGTATTCAGCATTTATCTGTGCATCAGTACTTAATCCTGAAAATCTCATGGCATCACCGGCATCTATGGCTATATCACACGCGCCATCCTCCATAAGGCGATTAAGCCAGGAGTCAGTTGGTTCGCCTGGGCGCTGTTTCAGCTTCCCATTCATGTGATTTAACTCATCTTGTGAATAATCCTCTAGCGTTGTTAGCAGCCTAGGGGCGGGTTGTGGCTGCTGTTGTAACATCCTTCTTATATTACCCGCCTCATCGAGTTCCGGCCGTCCCTGATCATCCACCATATCTACCAGTATTGGTGGAATAATTTGCTGTTCTCGCCGACGCCTAGTAATAGGTCTTTGTTCTGACATCTTTATCCTCTGTAATGATGGATACAAGGGCTGAGGTGGTGGGTCAGGTTTAATCACCCACTCCTCCTCCTCATCATCCCCCCAAAGATCCCCGTTCCATTTCTCTGGGTTCCAATCTTCACCAACATTCTTTACAAACGCCCGGATCTGAGCAGGACCTGCTCTACGAGGTCGCTTCTTTTCCTTCCTTTGCGCTCGAGACACAAAAGTCAGCGTTTTATCCAAAACATTCTGAGCATGCTTTAGCTCTTTCCCCATCACACACACTCTCTGCTCAAACTCTGAGCATGATTTTTCAACTTCTTCAGCATGGATTTTCTCCTGCGCCGCTCGCTTTCTACAACTGCTCAATTCTAACTCCTGTTTTTTCCATGCTTCTGCAAAAAGCCACATCATATCTCTCACTCCTGCCAGCGGCGCTTTTTTTTTAACTTCTATCCGCGTCAAACGGTCCAGCACCACGGCGGGGCTGACCACTCCATTTAACTCTCCCCACGGCCCAGGGCGTCCACCGCGCTGCCTTAACATATCACCAATGGATCGGAACTCCTCCGTTTCCCAGCCGGGAATCGGCACGGGAATCGGCGTTCCCTCCCCAGAAGCACTCGGCTCCTTTTTGCTTCTCCAAAAACACTTCATTGTTGCTGGAATAGCTTGACTGATCCTGTTCGTGACGCCAAAAATGTTCTAAAATAAAATGTTTTATTTTATTTTAATTACCTTAAAAGACTCAAAGTCTCTTTTTACACTTTATATTTATTTAATCAGGATCGTTTGTCAAGTCGACGCCAGAAACAATGAAACACAACTTGAATATTAGAGGAACAACAAGGCTTTATTCAACCAGCATTCATACAAGTTATCAATCATGAACAAAACATTTCTCTTACCGTTGCTTATGGGTGGAGAGCTGAACACCCCAGTTAGAAAACGTAATCCATGAACCTCGTCAAATAGAATCCTTCAAACAGCTCTAACAGCTCTGAGCTCTGCTCTGCTCCTTATACATTCCCTGATGTGCGTGCAAAGCTGCACACCTCCACCAGGATTACCTTGATTACATCCTCATGATCACATTATGTTCGGCTCTCCTTGATTACATCCTCATGATAAGTGTGATTGACAAACAGTAGTGATCAATAACTTGTATAAAGCAATTATACAACAGATGACAAGTTCATTTTTATTACAAGCAGTGATCGGCGAGCAGTGCATGCCGGTTAGATTTGTGTCCGAATTGACGCCGACTTGCTCTGACGTCATGCATACGTAGGCAACAATAACCTTGTGAGATCAAGGCGGCCGCAGATTTTGGAGCAAGGCGCTGTAGTTGCTCTCCCTCGGCTGCAAAACCTAGAGGATGATGGGAAACGCCTGGCTCTCACCTGATCTAAGATCTGATTGGTTCACATTTTGATCCAAACATCCGGTGGTAGAACATGAAATGTTAGTTGGTCACATGTATTCTGTAAATCATGTTACGTTGATGATAACAACTATATAGGCCATAAGGAGAAATGTGTTTTGTGTTCTTTTGTCACGTTTCCTATGAGCACACTGAAGCTACAGCTGCTAACCTTTACTTATTATTACAGTCATGTTTTCATATAGAATATATGATATCCACAAGCACGTGAGGATGTGTTTCAGCTGCTAACAGGCACCAGAATTAAAATTGAAAATTTAACAAGCGCGATATCTTCATCCATCATGCAGGGAAATCCAAGAGATTTAACTGGCAGAAACAACTGGTTCACACCTCACTCATTCACTCACTCACTCACACACACACACACACACACACACACACACACACATAGAGGAAAAGAGCTGAGGAAATGGAGGACACCAAGTAATTAAAAGAAAAACTACAGCTGAGCCGAGGCGCGGCTCGAATGGGGCGCGTCTGATCTGAACTGAGGAGCGGCGAGCAGCGGCCGGACTTCGTGAGCCATTCGCTTCGGGCGCTTCCGCGGCCGGTGTGTCCCCGGCGTTAAACGCTGGCTTTCAGCCACTCCCCCCGCTGCTTCCGTCTGCTCTCGTCTGTTTTCCAGGCGAGCCACTGCTCAACTCAAATACGGCCATTCTCCGCGCCTCCCGTCTTCTTTAAACCGCCAAGAATTGTTCCACCTACGCACACGCTTCTCTGCTTCATACCGTTTCGAACTGTCTCGCTTCTCCTCAACAGTTTTAAAGCGTTTTGCCGGAGATTTCATCAACAAATCCAATCCCTGTGGTGTCGCGATCTTCCTGCGTGCTTGTGTGTTTCTAGCGTGGTTCCACTTCGTCTTTAATAGTGAACTTATAGTTCACGTGACAATAACCAGAATCGTGCAGTACGTGCACGAATCATACAAGTGCAGTACGTGGCTAGAGGCGCGCAGGTTCACGCGCGCGAAACGAAAACGGCAGCTTCCTACAGGGCGGGGCCGTGATGTAGGTGAAAGCTGGTGTGTAAATGACAAATAAAGCTTGGGCGCCACCCGGGCGGTAAGTCGTCAAGTATTTACCGCCCGGCGACAAAATTTAGCGCCATTGGCGCTCGGGCGCTTTAAAGGTCCACCCCTGTTAGTAGTATTAGTGTTAATATTGTATTTATTTTATTTTTATTTCTTTATCGTGTCTTGTTAATCTTATAAATCCGGTTGTTTCTGCTGATTAGAATATTTCTAATGGTCTAGTTATAAGGTTTTGGTTTATCTACTGAATTGTTCTTTTTGTTTTTGTTGAGTTTTGGTTGTTGTTACAATGTAATGTGATTGATGTTCACTAATAAAGAAAAATAAAAAAAATTCACGTTGCCAACCATGGTTGGCGCTTGTTAACTGAGCTGCCATTTTGTTTCTGTTGTAAAAGGGTTAAAAGTCAGATGAGTTGAACTAGGCTTTCATGATCTAAATTGTATTTTACCATCGAAGATAATCGGATAATTTATGGTATTTTGCCAGTGTGGGTACGTTTAAAACGTGCAAAAGCTGAATCTTAAGTTGAAGTTTGAGCGCGGGCTTCTGCATCACCGCCATTTGGCTTTGTCTTGAAACATGTTTCCTCTGCATCTCCGTTCATTTTCCTTTAAAATGTGGTATTTTAGGCAATAGTATGTAGAATAAATCACTACGTTACAGAAATATGTCTATTTTATTAGAGTAAATGCACATTTTAGATTCTGTTAGCTGAAAGGGGGCGGGGTCATGTAATAGAAAATCTACTTTTTGGATCTTTCTTCCTTGTGATATTGTCACACTCTTTTAAAAAATACCCTAAATGGGATATTTTTTGCCTGCATTCATGCGTTTATGGGCTGAATTCATGCATTTTCCTGTTTATGCACTGAATTACTAGCCTGGCCTTTCAGACTCCTCTGTCTAATTCTGCACAGAGAAAAACAAAAGAGGAGTCTGGCAGGCCAGGCTACTGAATTACCTTTGTTTTATTGTAAACATTTGGGATCTGGGAACAGTTATCCTATTTGACAATGTATTTTGCATGATGTGGCATTGGTTCTTTTACCTGACCGGAACTCTTTTTCTATTGAACGTTCGTTTCTTTTAAAATACTTGAGCAGGCTCATCTGTTAGCGCGACTCGGGTTGCGAATGACTACAGTCACCAATTCTTAGAATTGTGTTTACTGAAACTCTTAATTTCCCTCTGGGATTAATAAAGTATCTTTGAATTTGAACTGAATTGAATCTGGTGTGATGCGTAGATGTTTAAGATAAACCCTACGTTAGTGCAACTGCTAATTACTTATACATACAAAGCACTGCTCATCTGTACTTTAATGCAGGGGCCTCCTGAAGTACTTTTTGCACAATGAAAGTACAGAAGAGCTACTGTGGTTCAATTTATTAACATTGATACTTTCCATGTGTGGCAATACATGAGGGTGCTATAGATAATGCGTGCTCCAACACGCTGTAACCTTTTCCTTGGTTCAGGGAGCAGCCAACAGTGTTAGCGCCACCTTGGGACTTTCACCCAAGGAAGTAGGTATCAGAAGGCACATAAGTTTAGTCCACCAAATGAGGCATGAGACGTGGTTCCAAAATTTACAATTGTTTTATTTAAAAACATAAAATAGATATATAGATGTTTAAAAATGTTCTGATTAAAAACAGGGCGACAAGACAAACGGGAAATAAATTGCAGGACTGAGACCAACTGAAGGAGGGAATAGACACACGGGGTGATAAATCCCAAAAAGAAACAAGCACAATAAGGTATAATAAAGTCACCCCAGGCAACAGTGAACATTCACTCCAAAGTGAGGGAACCCAGCACACGCACAAAACGGGACCGCCACCACCTCCTGTCCCAGCCTGCACAAAAGAAAACGGGTTTACAAACAAACAATCATTTAAAACAACTTAAATAAAACACAGATGTTTTCCCCTGTGGACTCCCATGCTGAGAGTGGGAAAGCCTCCGACACTGTGCAGAGGTCTGTGCTGAATCC
This sequence comes from Nothobranchius furzeri, assembly GCF_043380555.1. Taxonomy (NCBI): domain Eukaryota; kingdom Metazoa; phylum Chordata; class Actinopteri; order Cyprinodontiformes; family Nothobranchiidae; genus Nothobranchius; species Nothobranchius furzeri. The sequence goes on from NC_091742.1 coordinate 17,847,068, forward strand.
ACAGGAGGGGGGAGACACTGGAAAACTGAACGAATCAAATGAAGCAAAACAGCAGCGCCAACTGCCAGACCACAGAGCACAATCTAAAAGGAAACAGGGAAAAGGTACAAGTTAACACTTATATTTTTGACCGAGTCTGGAGAAGGTGCAGTCCACCAACTAGTATCATCCTAGGCCGCAAGAAAGCTTCCCCGCCCGGCAGCGCACAGGTATTCAACCTGTCCGAGTTGTAACACATAGAGCTCGAGTTGAATTAGTTCAACTCACATGCTGTCCCCTGCAGGAGCTACAAACCTCTTCTCCAATGAGCTGCTGAGTGCACAACATAGTTTGAGTACGAATCCCCTTAAAACTAGTTGATTAGCCAATAGAGTACACACCACCAAAGCGGAGCCGATCACCTACTGAGGCACAGTTTATAGACAGCAGCTGATGCCAGAATGCAGCGCTTCCTTAGCATGCTCCAACAGTGAGCAGAGCTCCCTTTTATACCCACAGCGCCCTCATGAGTACGGAAGCCGGTATGCGCCAACCCACCTAATTTGGAGCAGGCTTGTTTCCTGCTACATTCGTGTGAAGATGCTGAGTTGGTACGTTAAAATCTGCTTTGCTTACTAGATTAACACGCATTGTATCCACAAGTTGCTTTGTCTGTATTTCAGTACATCAATATTGTAAAAGGAAAATAGTGACATTCCTGTTTTGAAACCCAAACTAAACATAGTTTGTTTTTTAACTAATCTGATCATTTCAGTTAATAAAATACAAATGTACTTTGTGTGAATGAAATGATATATATTTTTTGAATGGATCAGTAACATACATTTTTGAGCACACAGGAACAGCTAACCTGTTGCTGTTCAGTCCCTCACCTTGTGCCCTGCCTGGAGCCGAAGCAGAGATGTCAGTTTTTTGTAGTGTTAAGTAATATCTTCAAAAATGAACAAATACTTCCAAAAACTATACAATTACTTAAATTACACGAGGACTGACCAATAATAAGCTTTCTAGGCCGGGCCAGCAACAAAGGCAAAGCTGCGTAGCTGGAGACCGCCGATTTTCGCCTTTTGCTGCTACAGATTCTGCAGTCTCCGGGTCTGCAGCCGTCAGGAACTTTGGTTCTTCCTGCATTTGGCAAATAAAGTCAGCAGTAGTTTGAACTACCATCCCGTTAACACGGGCAGCTCTGTGGCTCATCTGAATTTCCTTTAGTGACACAGCAATGGTTATCCATCCATCCATTTTCTGAACCCGCTTGTCCACGTAGGGTGGGTGGGTGGGGGGGGGGGGGTGGGGGGGGGGGTGAGGGTAGGCCTGGGCGATATGGCAAAAAGAATGATCATGATACATTTTTCCATATCGTTCGATCTCGAATTTAATCACGATTAATTTTTATATAGTCAGTTTAAAGCTGCTTAAAATGTAAAAATAAAGAAACTAGATATTAGTTAAACCTTTTATTGACATTCTGTGTGTCTTTAATGCTATACAGGTACAAAATAAACAAATTATCTGCTGCATGAAACATCTTTGAGCTCCATCTCTAGCTTTTCTCTGCATTCATCATACAGCTGTGGCAGTGCAGTTTGAGAAAAATACTTTCGGCCAGGTACGTCGTACCTCTGGTCCAGCACTTTGATTAAATGCTTAAATCCTTCTTTCTCTACTGTGTTCAGAGGCATCATGTCTTTTGCTATACAAAAAGTTATAGCTTTTGTGATGGTTTTGCTTCTCTTTGAGTTCTGCTCGTACGGTGCAACAGCTGAAAATGACGAGATGATTGATTGCTGTTTTGGTTGTGCAGCTGCACCGCCAGTGCCGGCTGGACCACTACTAGCAGCCGCGCTAATGCTAAGTCTAGTTTGAGACAAGCTAACAAGTTGTCCGGACTCTGCTCGCATTTTCACGCTCTCTGTATAATCACTTGGGTGGTATTTCTTTAGATGATTAAATAGATTCGTAGTGTTGCCAGTTTTTGAAGGCACCATTTGCCGACATACCTTTTATGTCGGCTTGATTTGCTCAACGTCACTTTTGAGATACCCGAACCACCTCCACACTACTGACGTTGAGTAACTTTTCTTCTGAACAATGTCTTCATCTCCAGAAGACAACTCCGAGTCATGACTGGGATCTACTTCGCTGTCTTCAGCTCCACGTTTGGCCATTCTGCTTATTAAACCTCTTCACCGAAGTAGCGGAGCGGGAAAAGTGTAATTGCAAATGCTTCTTCTTTTTGTTAAATGGTGGTGGGCAACCAACGCGCATGGAGGGTTAGCGCCCCCTACTGAGGCTGCAAACATCTGTTATTTCTGATCGAGACTCCCAGCTGATCACCGTAATTGAACTGAAAATGATCGCGATCACAAAGTGCGATCATATGATCACCCAGCCCTAGGTGAGGGCCCGATGCTTGGTGCCTACCTCCAGCGGTCAATGGGCAATCAGGCGGGGTACACCCTGGACAGACCCAGTCCATCGCAGGGCAACACACGGGGCAAACATTCATTCACACTCACACCCAAGGACAATTTAGATAGACCGATTAACCTAAACAGTCATGTTTTTGGACTGTGGGAGGAAGCCGGAGTACCCGGAGAGAACCCACGCATGCACAGGGAAAACATGCAAATTCCATGCAGAAAGATCCCAGGCCGGGAAGCAAACCCAGGACCTTCTTACTGCAAGGAATTAACACATGATCGTTCATATCCGTTTAAATCCTCTGCTATTCTGTTTTTTACTCGTTCCTGACGTGCTCCGCTATTCGTGTGCTGCGGTGATTTCACCTCACTGACGCAGCATCGAAACGCGCACTCCGCTTTGCGGTCAGGAGATCCCTTTGATCTGCTCAAAAGTAACTTGAGTTGAAAAAGTAAGAATCCAGGCAGCAGTTTTTCTCGAGTTTAGAGGAGATGGAGAAAGATGAGAGACAGACAGGACAGAAAAATAGTTAAATAAAAACAAGAAAACAAAGCTTGAAAGTAAAATGTAGGTAGATTTATCTCCACTACACGTTTTTACCTGTATAAAACAATAAGTTATACTCATTTAATATTTATACATCTGATACAATTCAGTTAGGGTGACCAGATGTCTCGCTTTGTGCGGGACAGTCCCGCATATTCATTACTTTTCACATGTCCAACAAATTGAGACTCATGTCCCACATTATTGACAGTTTCCCGTTTCGAGTTTCAATCTTATAAAAGAAACTGTGGAGAAATCTGCCTGTTGCTGTCAAACGGAGGCGGGACTTTAACGCAGATCTGGAGCGTGTGTGGAGAGCGCATCCGAACCACCAAAACAAGCGTGAGTGAGCATGGAGGAGAGAATGCTGTAAACTAGTGAATTAAATGTGTTTAGAGATTAGGGTTGTCACGGTAACCAGTGTAGCGGTAAACCCCAGTAGAAAAGTTGACAATAATAATAACCGTCTTGTTTTTAAAAACATATATTATCTTGGTGGATTACCGTGGCTGCGGTGTAGGCGCGGTGACCCTTACCAGCCACCGTATTAGGGCTGCAACAAACGATTATTTGGATAATCGATTAATCGGATGGGGTCTCGACACGATTAATCGATTAATCGGATTACATAGGGACATTTTTAAAAACTGCTAGGGAAACGTTATTTTTCTCCTTCCCTCACTTTATTAAACACAACATTATTAGAAAACAGTTCAATAGCAGAAAAACAACATGCCATCACCTAAATTGTCTTATAAGGTGTATAGACAGAGACCCTAAGCTACACCTATCTGTGACCTAAAATGCTTGGTCCAAGTTAAACAGCTTAAAGAGCAAGTCAACCCCTACCAGAGTCTAATTCCACTCCCACTTCATGTTTGAAAAATGCAACACATGCTGTTGCCTGGCAGACCGAGAGGGCGGAGCCGCTAACAAATACACACACACTCAGGCTCACGACAGCATTGTGACATCATAATGTACCAGTTTACATCATAGCATACTTCTTAGCCAATAGCGGTGGCAGATTTAAATTAAAATACAGTGCAGAGTTTTTACCTGACAACGGCACAACACTGCCAGTTTTAGGCAGAATATTTAAATTTTAACTAAGATGCACTGAAGTGCCAAATTATTGACGACACGTGTCTGCAGCACGATTAGACACTCGTTTATTTAGTTTATCAGCAAAAAAAAGTTTATTTGGGGGTGACTTGCTCTTTAAGGGCAATTCTCATCTGTTTTGTTTGATCTCATCTGTAGACATTTATTATAATTGGGGATGTCAGACAACTAATTTTTAAATGTAATTAAACATAGGCTGTGAATTAATCAAAATTAATCACTATTTCCAAAAAATGACTGAAAAATACCAAATAAAACAAAAGTAAATGAATGCCATCCTCCATGTGATGATGCCCTGGGCAACTGCCATAAAGTCACATCAAGAAATGCTGCTGATCATTCCAATGATCCCAAATAGACTCGCATTAGGCCACATGAAAGCAACTGAACCCAAAAATATATTAACCAGTTTATAACTGCACTCTCACACAACACGCCTGCAGCAACAGTTAGGACTCCTCCCTCCCTTTTAAAAGCGTTTTCGCTTCTGAGGACATTGTGGTTGTGAAGCCACATGCTAGTAGTCTGGCCCCGGTGTGATCAACCAGTTTCTGCGGGAATGTGACGGCGGAACCGGTTCGCAGCTGTGCGAGCCCCCCCCCGCCTATCTAATAGCGTCGCGCTTACAATTTTAAAGACTTTTTTTACGAGCTTAGGGCATGTCTAGCCTGTGTAATAATCCGGGGCTTGGGTGAATCACTTTTGAAAAGTTTTTAACTTACCCAGACACCGAGCTCTCTCCCTCCTCGCTGATGATTCTGACATGCTTGCGTTTAAGACGCTGCATCATCACCGTAGTATCCCTGTGCCATGCTGAGTCTGACCTACAAACGTTGGATGTCTTCACCTGATTTAACTGAAAATGCTCCCAAACTTTAGAAGTTTTTACTTTTTTGGGGTCTCGCTGCTTCTGCCATGTTCCTCTTACAAACACCTGCCGGCTCTCCACCGGTCTGCGCGCAACGGTGGGCGGGAGGGGAGGGGGCTTTTGGAAGAGTTGCGCAACACAACGAATCGATGACGCAATTCGTTGCCAACGCTTTTAGTAATCGATTTTCATCGAATTTATCGATTCGTTGTTGCAGCCCTACACCGTATCATCTGCTGAAGTTGCCGGAGGCACACTTTGTTGTTTACAACCAAAACTTTCTTGAAGCTAAAGCTGACATAATGGCCAAAGGAGGAGACGGCAGCGTTCAGGACATTTATTATCCCTCAAAGAAGACAAAGTGGGAAGTACGGGCATCTTTTGGATATTTGAAGAATGCCGAGGGACAGTTGATAGAAGACGGCTATCCTCTTTGCAGCACGTGCAGAAAAAATGTCTGTGAAAGGCAGCAACACTTCAGATCTCATGACACATCTGCATGACCATCACCCACAACTCTACAGTCAACGCAAGGCAAGCTAACGTTAGCGTTTTAGCTAAAATTCGTGATCCGAGGATTTGGGTTGAGGGAGAATGCAACGAGTCGCTATATAAAGCCGCCGCAGCGCCGCTACCTGCATATAAACCGTGTCGCGGACACCCCCTTGTTGAAATGACGCTATGCATTACGGGGCTCCCAGGGGTAGATAAGAGTTGGTCTCTCTCCGAGAATAATTATGAATTTAACAATGATTACTGCCTGATGACGTTTTCCCAAATCTTCAAATCTCACTGGAAGGACACAAACCGAGGACAATATTTTCCTGATACAGGGTTTATTACTCAAGTAAGGGTAAAAAAAAGTATCTGATTAGAAGGCTACTTGAGTACTGAGTATCATTTGATCTATTATTTTTAAAATGATGACATCAAACAGACAAAAAATAAGTTATGGTCAAATATTGCTATTTTTAAAGACTAAAGGGGAAAAATGTAAACAAATAAACAACATAATTACAAAATAACACATTTTAGGCTAAATTTAGACACAAACCGAGGACAATATTTTCCTAATATAAAGGGTTTATTTAGTTGTTTGAAAATGTAACGCGTAAAAAAAACCCACGATAATACCAAAAACCGTGATAATTTTGGTCACAATAACCGTGAGGTTACATTTTCACACCGTGACAACCCTAGCTGTGCACAATGTCGAGTGCCTCACACACGCTCTCCAAGCTCCTCCTCCTCAGCGCGCGCTATCAGCAGCGAGAGGGAAAGAAGGTGAGGAAAGGCTCAGATGACCAAATGGTAGGGTTGTCACGGTGTGAAGTTATCACGGTTTTCGGTATTATCGCGGTATTTTTTTTTTTAAACGTATTACATTTTCAGACAACTAAATAAACCCTGTATATCAGGAAAATATTGTCCTCAGTTTGTTTCTAAATTTTGCCTAAAATTTGTTATTTTGTAATTATGTTGTTTGTTTACATTTTTCCCCGTTAGTCTTTAGTATACCACTATTTGCCCATAACTTATTTTTTTGTCTGTTTGATGTCATCATTTAAAAAATATTAGATCAGAGTAGGGCTGCTCGATTATGGCAAAAATAATAATCACGATTATTGTGACTGAAATTGAGATCTCGATTATTTGACAATTTTTCAATTAATGTTGATTTTATTTTTATTCAGTCATAAAATTGCTCAGGGAACAATTAGGACAAAAATAAATAAGAAACAAGATGATCACTAAAATAACTCCTGATTCCTAGTATAAAAAGACCAATATACTTATAGCTCATAGTTTATGACCCAAGGGCTATAGACCTTGGTTTAACTCATTTAAGTCTAACCAGTTCAGACCCAAATACCAATATCTTGCAAATACTGACAGCAAGAATTATACAGTGGCATTTATAACAAATACATGCAAATAAATTGATGATCACAAAATTTTGCATAATGTTTTTTGTCATGTCAGGGTGCTGTAGGAGAGTGCACTAGCACCATGTCCTCAGTCTCATAGAGATTAGTTATTTTTCAGTGTGAGGAACTTATTTCTACCTTATTTATGAACTATTTATTTACAGGTCCATCAGTTAATGTAATAATTGTCCCAACCACAGCTGCACCAAAATATTTTTATTTATTAACTAAATCACAGGCAAACACATAAATAAGCAAATCGCCACCTGTACAAAAACAGTGACGTCTGAGCTCATTACCAATGGCCGATTAATTCGTCCCATCACCCAACCATAATGTAAATATCAGATGGGAAAGATGGAACTAGACAACACCACTTTAATACACATTATTGAACCTTTTATAACAGCCTGATATTTTGGTCTCATTTGAACATCTTTAGGTGACGAGAACTAAAACTTTGTGGCGACCTAAGAAACTCAGACCCATTGTCACTCATGCAAAATGTGCGCCTATTTGTTTAGGGCAAATGCATTGCCATGTCGCATCACAATCTATTTTTAGCTACTGTGAAAAGCTCTATTGATCAAAATACTAAAGTTCCTGACTCATTTTGTATGTTTCTTTGCTTTTGTCACATTCTAGGTTAAAGTTCAGTTCTTCTACATCAGTGTTGAGAGGTGAGAGGTCATGGGAAAGTGGCATTCATGAAAGTGCCAGAATGTCTTCAAATACAAGTCTTCCTGCAAAAGGGTCAGATGTAACGGTTTATATAACCAGGCTTCACTTGCAGCCCCTTTGTGTATTGGTTGAGTTCTGGGGAAAAGTTGGCCATGGGAACATAACAGATTACGAGGGCTTAACCAAAGACATTCAGTCTCCTGGAGCTATATTTAAAGACTTGGAAGGAAATCCTGGTGACCAGTGCTTGACTCAGATAGATGGCACTTGGTACAGATCACGCATTGTCTCAAGAAATGGCTCAAAATATAGTGTGTACCTCCTTGACAAAGGGGTGACCTACACCACCACCTCAGCCACGCTAGCATGGGGTAAGAAGGAGCATTTTCAGTCACCCCCTGAAGTAGAGCACTGTGTCCTGGCTAATGTGTTACCTCTCTCTGAGAATGGATGGTCTCCAGTGGCTCTTGAATTTTTGAGATCTCTCTGTGGAAAGTCTGTGGCAGCACAGGTGCAAGATGTACTGGAGCAACAGAGAATATTTCTCCTTCACATCCCTTGCATATCAAAACAAATGTTTCAAATGGGATTTGCCAAGAAGTTGTCTTCAGTAGCCTTTCAAGATTTTGTTTTCACATCATTCAAGTCCCACAATAAAGCTGATTCTTCCTCAAATGTCCAGCAGGTCTTGTTGACATCAAGTTGTCAACTGCGCAATGAAGACCTATTCATGTACCCAGAGCTGTCGAGAGGAACAGTGGAGATTGTGATTGTAAAAGAAGTCATAAATCCACAAAGGATTTTTTGCCAGTTGAAGGTTTTCTCACAAGAGTTAAAGAAACTCTCAGAGAAAATTACACAGAACTACGAGGGCAGAGTTTCCAGTTGCATAGTAAACCCTGACATGATTGGGTTTCCGTGCGCGGCAAGAGGAAATGATGGCAAGTGGTATCGTTGTGTCTTACAACAGGTGTTCTCAGAAAATAAAGCTGTTGAAGTCATCAGTGTTGACTATGGAACCAAGCAGATTGTCCAAGTGGAAAATGTAAGACCATTGGCCACAGAGTTCTTCAGGATGCCAGTTGTAACTTACATGTGCTCTCTCCACGGAATCACTGACAAAGGGTTGGGATGGAACACCAGTCAGATTGACTTCCTCAAATCCCTTCTACTTAACAGGACCTTGACTGCCAAGTTTGAGTACCAAAGCATCTATGAGAGGGTTTACTTTGTCACCTTGTATGGAGATGACAACACAAACATGAACACTTTGTTTGGTTCCAAGGAAAGATGTTTGCTTGAGCATGACAAAAGACTTGGAGATTATGCTATCCAAAGCACCACGTACAACCACCGGCTTTCATCTCCAAAAGAAAGAATCTCAACTTTTCCGCACACTGTGACGGAAAAAGGTGAAAATACAGTAGATAAGTCTCCATCTGAAGAACTTGCTCTGAACTCTTCACACTTGGCTGTGGTTCAACACATATCCACTCCATCAGAGTTTTGGATCCAAACCAAGAAGTATCAAAAGGAACTGGAGGAACTATCAGAAAGAATGAACCACATCTACCAAGATACAGTGAAATTACATGTGAAAAATCCAACTCCTGGCCTTTACTGTGCTGCCCAAGCAGGAAATGGGGAATTCTACAGAGCAACAGTGACAGAAGTTGGTGAAACACAAGTCACAGTGTTCTTTGTTGATTACGGGAACAAAGAAGTGGTTGACATGTGTAAAATCAGGATCCTCCCTCCCGAATTGAAAACATTGCCACAGCTGGCACTGAAATGCTCCTTGGATGGTGTCATGCCAAAAAATGAAAAATGGAGTCAAAATGTCTTGGATTTTTTCATTCAGGCAGTTGCAGAGAAAGAAGTCAATGTTCATGTAAAAGCAAAATACAGTGACTGCTATTCTGTCCAACTAACAGATGATGAAGCACATTGTAAGCGAAATGTCAATGCACAGGTGTGTCAATACATTCTCTCAGAAAGAGTTGAAAGTCAGAGACCACCAGCAGTTGAAGGCTTCATGAAAGCTGCCTTTAAAAGTCCACCCCATGTTGCTTATGAAAGACTCCCAGGTATGCATAACAACAATGGCATCTCTTTCCAGTCTGCATCTGGTCCTATCAGCATTGAGAAAAAAGTTCCTCCCTTTAAGGAGTACAAGTTTCCAGTTGGTAGTTTCTTTGATGTCATTGTTTCCCACATTGAAAGCCCAAATGACTTCTGGTGCCAGTTGGTACAAAATGCAGAGTGCTTGCAGTTACTTATGCATGACCTACAGGCATATTATGCCAACAGTGAATATGAGCCCAATGTAGAAACTGCTTGTGTTGCTCAACACCCTAGTAATGGAAAGTGGTACAGAGCCCTTGTGATTCAGAAACATGAAACTCCTCTTGTGGATGTTTTGTTTGTTGACTATGGGCATACTGTGACAGTGTCCCTTTATGACCTCCGAAGAATATGTCCAAATTTCCTCAACCTTCATGGTCAAGCATTTCGATGCAGCCTGTTAAACCCATTCAACACCACATTGGCCATAAATGGATGGAACGAAGAATTGATGGCAAGGTTCGAACGTTTTGTACAAACAACTGCATCCAACTTCATACCCTTGAAGTGCACAATTCGTGCCATCATGTACAGTGAACAGATGATTGTTTATAACATTGTGGATCTAGAAACCCCTTTTGAGAGTATAAGCACGTGCATTACCAATATTCTCACAAGTGGCCTTCCCAAGAAAGCCACAGAGCAGAAGCTCCATCTGGACACATACTACCACTCAACACACAATGTCAAAACTGGCACAGAGGAACACGTCACAGTGACATTTGTGAAAAACATCAATCACTTTTACTGCCATCTGGATAAGAATGATGATGTGATTCAAAACCTCAGGATGACAGTGAACAGCCTTTGCCAGCAGCTTGAAAAGGTTAAACCTCCAGCAGTCTTTGGAACTTTGTGTTTTGCAAGATACACTGATGGGAAGTGGTACAGGGCTCAAATCAGAGCCACACATCCAGCAGTTATGGTTCACTTTGTGGATTATGGTGACACTATTGAAGTGCACACATCTGACTTGCTCCCAGTTCCAAAAGAGGCTCATGACATCATGTCTGTTCCTGTACAAGCAGTTTTGTGTGGGCTTTCTGATCTTCCTACTAATGTGCCTTGCGAGGTGAACAAATGGTTTGAGACAGAAGCAACCGAATGCCAATTTCAAGCACTGATTGTGGCCAAACAACCTGATGGCAAATTGCTGGTAGAACTGTACCAAGAAAGCACTCAAATCAATGCAAAGGTTAGGAAAGAGTTTCACATTGAGCTGCAAACAAATGAGAATGTTCTCCGTCAGGATTGGAAAGATGTTTCAACAAGTCAAATAAAGAATACATCATCAAGTTTTCCAAACCAAATGACAACATCTGGAAATAATAAACAAGCTAAAAAAAATAACTTCTCAGACTCCAAACATGTGCAGGAAAGGAACATTGCAGAAAAGTCGACTGATGTCCATCTGAAATCTGCACAGAAATCACTGAGTCATTGTAAAAATGGTCGCATCAGACAGAAGTTCGAGCTATATAAACCTCCACATCAAAGGCAACCATGCGTTACAATGCCAACTAACCGCTTCATGCAAGGTAAAGAAGCAAAACAGGGAAAAGATGACCCACAGCCTGAAACCAAGCTAGCGGATTCACAAACCCCCGAAACAAAAAACCAAACGGAAAATTATTCAGAAAAACTCCCTACACTTGCAGACTTGCCCTCAAAGAACATCACACCTGGTATGTCAGTGGATGTTTATGTATCACATTGCAACAACCCTCTAAGTTTCTACGTACAATGTGTCAATGAAGAAGCAGAGGTAGTTTCACTGGTGGAAAAGCTCAACGATCCAGAATCAACAGCAGAAGACAAAAATATCAAAAGTGTCCTTCCTGGTGATCTCATTCAAGCAGAGTTTACAGACGACTTGTCATGGTATCGAGCAGTTGTCAAAGAAATCTGTGGTGACTCAGTGGCTCTCGTTGAGTTTGTAGATTTTGGAAACACATCAATGACGCCAGTTTTCAAAATGGGCAGACTCCCCAAATCTTTTGTGCAGCTGCCTGTATACAGCACACATTGTATGCTGAGTAATGCTGTTTTAGGAGAGTCGAGCCTGCTCAATCCAGACATTGTTTCGGCATTCAAAGAAGACATTGGTTGCTGTGGAGAAAGAGTATTTCAATGCAAGTTCATTAGGCAGGTGGGATCAATGTGGGTGGTCAGTTTAAAAGTTGATGGAGTTGATGTTGTATGTAAAGTTCCTAATGAAGAAGACAGTGAAGTTGTCACAAAGAAACAAGTAAACGAGCATTTAGCTCAGATCACTGACGTCAGGCATGAAGGAGATGACATGGAGAAATCACCAGCAAACCTCTCTTTTACACGCTACCCAGATCAAGAGGAGATTCCAGAAGGGAAACAGTTTAATTCATACATCACCACCATTAATGATGACCTCACCATGTGGTGTCAGCCTACTGATTCACAGGAACTTGATAAAATATCTTCAGATATTTCAGAAATTGGCAATTCAGCAGATAAACTTATCAACCCAGAGGTTCTTGTTCCTGGAAGCCCCTGCGCTGCTCTCTTTTCTGATGATCAGCTCTGGTATCGTGCAGAGATAGTTAACAAATGTGGAGATGAACTGTCTGTACGTTTTGTTGACTATGGAAATGAGTCCCAAGTCAACATCAAAGATGTCAAAGAAATACCTCTGCTCTTGGTACAGATTCCACCACAGGTGTTTCTGTGTGAGCTTGAAGGCTTTGACACTTCATGTGGATCCTGGAACAGTGGCGCAGCAGAGGAATTGTCTACTCTTACTTCAGACCAATCGATACAGCTCACTGTCACCAATGTGACAAGATGTAATGGAAAAATGAAGTGTCTTGTGCAGATGAGCTGTGAAGGCCAAATAATAAATGAGGTGATGAAAGCCTGGTGGACGTGTTCCAAAACAACAGACATGCCAGACTTATTTAACCTCGCTGCTTCATTTGAACCACTAGTGCAACCTGGTTTCACCACTTCAGCGCAAGAGGACCAACCAAACTATCCTGAGCTCCAACATGTTTTTAGTACAGATATTTCACAAAGCAATAGTGAGGAGCAGAGTGCTGACAAGATCACAGACGCATCCATGACAAATGAAGTCCTAAAACTGACACATGAAAAACATGGCCAATACTCTGAATATTCAATTCAGAATGTGTCTTTTGACAAACCTGCAAAGGAAGAGCAAGATTTTACTGAAAAGGAAAATACACTTGCTGCCACAGTGATATTTCCTAAGGATATTTTGACATGTGATGATGAAGTGGATGACACATTTTGTTCAGTTGATGACAAAGATGGCCAAGATGCTTTGTCCTTAAGCTGTAACTTGATTATGGCCACTGGTGAAGAAGCTGATGATGAAACTACTTCAGTGGTTCATGAGAATGCCCAAGAAGATTGTCCGCTCAAGGAGAATGTTATCGAGGCCATAGCTGAGCTGGAGAGCAAAACACCTGACAAGGAAAATACCTCTACCTACAGCTTGAACAATGAGCCTTTTGTTGGTAAGTTATAAATTTTATTTACCTTGTGGTTCTTATGATCCTTATTTATCAAACTAAGACTTAATCTGTACCAATCAGAGCTGATGCTCTTTACATGAGTGACAGCTTCAGAATAACATGCATAAGTTTAGGAGAGTTAAAGGTGAGACATGTAAGAATGTAGTGAGAATTTTACAGTGAGAAAATCCCAAAAGAGTCTGTTTTAGTCATTTTGGAAGGAAGTTACTGTCACTAATTGTCTGGAAAATGTGGTATTGGTACATCCCTAGATAAAACCATTACAAGAACTACAAAAATCATTTGATGTAGGAAAATGCAAATTTGTGAGTAATAATGTTTTTTCCCCTGAAGATGCAGATAACATTAAACATAATGAAGTTGCCGTTTCCATGGGTAACTCTGGGACTTGTTCAGCAGCACAAATGGTGAGTGTTTGCTTTTAGTTTTACCATATGTTGATGGAAACTGCTGATAATGACTTAGATATTCAGTGAATTGTATAAGATAACCCTAAATATGGTTGAGGTGCCTAAAAAGTAAAGTTCCACATCCAAATTGTGATTCTTAAGCAAACTTCTTTAACAACTGTCTTGCCCTCGTTGTGCAAGGTGTCAATAGAGATGTTTTGAACAACTCAAATCAGCAGTCTTTCTCATGATTGTGTAGCCTACAGAGCTAGACTGACAATTTAAAGGCTTTTGTGGGTGTTTTGAGTTAAAGGGATAATTAGCAACTTTTTCATATTTTTAAAATAATTTTCTTGAGCCGTTATGTGCTAAAATGCCATTTTACAGGGTTAATGAAATGCCACGAAGACCCCCACTGCCCTCTGTGGCCAGAACACAGCATTTGCAACTTCAGAGTGCCGGTCCAGTTGGTTGGAAAAAAATAAAAATAATAATTGAGCTTACATTCCTGGCAATTTTCTCTTTGTGAATGGAATTACTGGAATACCGTAAATCCTCCAATACATGCCGGTATTCAATTAAAGGCCGGGTCTCCAATTTTGGCCGGTGTCGGAGTCAGCGGAGGTAAATAATGGCCGGCCTCTTATTGTGGCTGGGTGGAATGTGGTAACAAGCAAGTATGAGCGTCCCAGTGGCAGGGTTATAGTCCCCAAATCAACCAGCAGGAGGCAGTAGAGGTTCACGCAGACCTTTACTAGGCTTTTTCTTCAACGCTTTGTAACGCTACAGACACAATCCTCTATCACGCTCCTACCACACAGAGTCATGGTGTCAGTTAACCATGCTAATTCAACCCGCTCCACAGAACACACATCACCTTCCCTGTGGCTTACATAACACTCACACAACACGCAAATCAGCACATGGGAACTAGCAGAACGATAGGAAACACATATAACACAATACCCAGAATGCACCTGGCTTACAACCCCAGCCAGGTCATTACACTATCAAGTTCAAAGAGAACGTGCTGATTATGCTGCAGAACACTCTGGAGAGCAGCAGTAGGGGGTGTATGAACTAGTCAACTTCACTATAGTGACTTTTTATGCCTGTCGTCGACTAGTCGCTGTCACGTGATAATGACCGGCAAGATGCAGCCCTCGGAAAACACAGCAGCCTGCTGTCAGCAGGTGACAAGCTCCTGCGCTCGGGGGGTGGGTGGGGTGGGGGTAGGGGTGGGGGGCAACGCGCTGTGCCAGACCGTAGGTACTGACACGCGATCATTCATGTCGGTTCATTTCCTTTAATGTTTTCTGTCTTTTATTTGCGCCTGATGTGTATCGCTGCTGTGGAGCGGGGCGCTTCACCTTGTCCTCCGACGCACAGATCACTGATGCGGCCGGCAAGCAGGGAGCGCTCCGCTGTTTTCGCGGTCGGTAGATCTGCCTCCTGAGCACGGCCACAGTAACAATCAGGTGTCGCCACCTCAAAAACTAACACGCGATCGTTCATGTCAGTTCATTTCCTTTAATGTTTTCTGTCTTTTATTTGCGCCTGATGCGTTTCGCTGCATGCTGTGGAGCGGGGCGCTGCGCGCATCACCTTGTCCTCCGACGCACTGATCACTGATACGGCCGCCAAACAGCGAGCGCTCCGCTGTTTTCGCGGTCGGTAGATCTTTTAGAACTGCAGTTCAAAGGTAACTCATGAGGTGAATACCGTAAATCCTCTAATACAGGCCGGTATTCAATTAAAGGCCGGGTCTCCAATTGTGGCCGGTGTCAGAGTTAGTTTAGGTAAATAATGGCCGGTCTCTTATTGTGGCCGGGTGGAATGTAGTAACAAGCAAGTATGAGCGTCCCGGTGGCAGGGTTATAGTCCCCAAATCAACCAGCAGGAGGCAGTAGACGTTCACGCAGACCTTTAGTAAGCTTTTTCTTCAACGCTTTGTAACGCTACAGACACGATCCTCTATCACGCTCCTACCACACAGAGTCACGGTGTCAGTTAACCATGCTAATTCAACCCGCTCCACAGAACACACATCACCTTCCCTGTGGCTTACATAACACTCACACAACACGCAAATCAGCACATAGGAACTAGCAGAATGATAGGAAACACATATAACACAATACCCAGAATGCACCTGGCTTACAACCCCAGCCAGGTCATTACACTATCAAGTTCAAAGAGAACGTGCTGATTATGCTGCAGAACACTCTGGAGAGCAGCAGTAGGGGGTGTATGAACTAGTCAACTTCACTATAGTGACTTTTTATGCCTGTCGTCGACTAGTCGCTGTCACGTGATAATGACCGGCAAGATGCAGCCCTCGGAAAAGACAGCAGCCTGCTGTCAGCAGGTGACAAGCTCCTGCGCTCAGGGGGTGGGGGGGGGGGGGGGGGGCAACGCGCTGTGCCAGACCGTAGGCACTGACACGCGATCGTTCATGTCGGTTCATTTCCTTTAATGTTTTCTGTCTTTTATTTGCGCCTGATGTGTATCGCTGCTGTGGAGCGGGGCGCATCAACTTGTCCTCCGACGCACAGATCACTGATGCGGCCGGCAAGCAGGGAGCGCTCCGCTGTTTTCGCGGTCGGTAGATCTGCCTCCTGAGCACGGCCACAGTAACAATCAGGTGTCGCCACCTCAAAAACTAATTTAACACGCGATCGTTCATGTCAGTTCATTTCCTTTAATGTTTTCTGTCTTTTATTTGCGCCTGATACGTTTGCTGCATGCTGTGGAGCGGGGCGCTGCGCGCATCACCTTGTCCTCCGACGCACTGATCACTGATACGGCCGACAAACAGCGAGCACTCCGCTGTTTTTGCGGTCGGTAGATCTTTTAGAACTGCAGTTCAAAGGTAACTCATGAGGTGAATATATATGAACCCAGGTAGCAGTTTTTCTTTAGGATTGAGAGGAGATGCAGGAAGATAATAAACAGGCAGGACAGAAAAATAGTCAAAATAAAAACAAGTTAGTTTTTGTACCTGCTGTTGCAACAAACAGACACCATTGAAGGTCATCAGAAGTGAGGAACAGAAAATGAAATAATTATTTTAATGTTTAGAGCAGCAGGAACTCCGAGAGGCTGCAGGCGCATCAGTGAGTTTGCGGCCGCTGCGCAGGGGGAGGGGGGAGAGGGCTAAAGCAGGGGGAGGGGGGAGAGGGCTAAAGCAGGGGGAGGGGGGAGATGGCTGAAGCAGAAACTACCGTTGTTAAAAGAAATGTGTTTAACTTTGAAAATGTGGGCGCAATTTTAATTGTCAAAAACTCCAATGAACATTAGTTCATTTTGCTCAAATGGAAATAGAGGCCTGCCTCTAATACTGGCCCTCCTTCCAATAAAGGCCTGGAGCTTGATGAGCTTGAGTCAAATAGAGGCCCGGGCCTGTATTAGAGGATTTACGGTATATATGAACCCAGGTAGCAGATTCTCTTTAGGATTGAGAGGAGATGCAGGAAGATAATAAACAGACAGGACAGAAAAATAGTCAAATAAAAACAAGTTAGTTTTTGTACCTGCTGTTGCAACAAACAGACACCATTGAAGGTCATCAGAAGTGAGGAACAGAAAATGAAATAATTATTTTAATGTTTAGAGCGGCAGGAACTCCGAGAGGCTGCAGGCGCATCAGTGAGTTTGCGGCCCCTGCGCAGGGGAGGGGGGAGAGGGCTGAAGCAGAAACTACCGTTGTTAAAAGAAATGTGTTTAACTTTGAAAATGTGGGCGCAATTTTAATTGTCAAAAACTCCAGCGAACCATTAGTTCATTTTGCTCAAATAGAAATAGAGGCCTGCCTCTAATACTGGCCCTCCTTCCAATAAAAGCCTGGATCTTGATGAGCTTGAGTCAAATACAGGCCCGGGCCTGTATTAGAGGATTTACGGTAAATCAACTTTGTCATGTTATTCTAATTTTAATGACCAGCACCTGTAAACACACATTCTAGTCTACACTCTAGTTGACACTTTGTTACTTTTAATTAAAAATTGATTCTGAATCTAATTGTCACCTCGTAAATCACAAATGAATTGAATCGTGAGTTACAGATTCACATGGAGCAACTACTCTTCTAAATAATTTCCTTTAGAATTATCAAAGTATTCTGATTCTGATCCCTATTGTTTTTCAAGGTTCCACGAAATGCTGTTCCACAAAAGACCATGGATTCAGTTTTGGATTTCTCAAAACAGGTGCAGATATTTAAAAATTTCCCCCTCTGGTTGATAATGTATTTGGAAAAATTTGTGTCTAGGGCTGGGTACCGTTAAATATTTTTCAATACTACTTTAACGATACTGGGTTTTTGAAATGGGTCCCATAACAATACTTTTTCCGATACTTCTACGAATAATTCTAAGAGAAAATAAAGTACTACATTTTATTTTTTTTTAAATCACAACAAATGTTCTGTGCAAACGGTAAAGGCACAAGATTTTAATATTTGCATTTAAAAAAGACCTGCACAAACTAAATCAAAAGTGAAACTGACTATGTGCACGCAGCAGAACCAGAACCAGTGACAACTTCCACCTAGGAAGCAGTTGAAGTCTCCTGTGTGGAAATATTTCAGCTATATTAGATATATTCCCCACACAGGAAGCCACTAAGAAGATGACTCGCTTCAAACCAAACAGTGAACGCGGTTTTATTCCTCCATGGCGGTAAAGAAAATGCTAAAATTGTAAGCTGTGCAATTATGTTTTTGGTTGGTTTGTTAGTCTATGGGGTTTGTTGAAAACTCACAGTTCTGGTCCAGGGTGCGCAGGGGTGCATGAAGCTGTTTTTAAGCTCGAATCACACAGTGCGACTTTTGGCCGTTGCACAGAATTGTTCATGTCACACTAAGAACTCATGAAAGGTGGCACACTGTATGACAACAGTTTTCTGAGAGTCGGACTGCATGAAGTCCGTCTCCAACAGGACACGCTGCGTCATGAGTGCACCTCCCGAAAGCATACCTCACTAAGCAGACAACTAACTAAAAGAAAGCTGACAATAAAATAAAGCACCGCTGTTAACACTTATTTTTAGTGTCAGCTCGTATAGGTAGCTCATCTTCGTCAAAGAGGAAGGATCATTTTTAAAACCCACGCTTTGGTGTCAGACTCCAGCTGCAGGTCTCCTTTTCCCATCTTTCAGCTAAACAGCTGAGCTGTCTTCTGGTCATTTATCCTTCTCATTTACATATATAAAAAACCAACTAAACTACAGAGAAGTAACAATCTGTCCCAGATTGTTCTAATATCTGTCTCACAGTATATGCCGTAGCTCCGCTTTGTGACATCTCATCACACTCGCTGTCACGGAGCGCAGCATCCTCTGTCCCTCTGCAGCAAAATGCTACTGAGCCATCCTAATCGGATAAATATGTGAAATTACCACTAACACAAAAAGGAATGTAATGTTTTTGTGTTTAATTTTTTTATAATTTGAAACCGAAGCTTGGAGAGGCAAAGTCTTGCTGCTGCAGCGTCCCAAAGGTGTGTTTTCATTGGTCGGTTGCAGACAGGAGTCATAGGTTTTCAAACATGCTTGTAGACTGTCGGAGGCTGTCTTTGGTCGTAAGACAGCTCAAAAAGCTGTTGGAGAGACTGGATGACCACCGTTTTTTGACTCGATCAAGCTCCTAACGAGGGATTTGGCTATGACGTCTGGAAATCGAACAGTGTGATCACGGCTTAAGTTATTAATCTAAAAACAATCCCATAAATATAATTAAACAACCAGTTAAAACGCATTAGAATGCAGGAAATTACATCTGCTCACTAAAATATTTCTATGGGAGACCCCAGACCAACACCCTCGCAACTCTGATTTTCTTCCAAAAAAGGAGAGGGAAGTGGCTTGTTAACAGCTAGTTTTCCTAATGTAGTCTTTTAATTTGCGGGTCATGTAAAGCAGCTCCAGTGTGGTGCTTGCGGTGAAGGAAACAGAGCAGCACATTGACATTTTATTGGAAAAGTGCTAATTTTTTTAAGCACAGAACCTTTTTATTTTTTGTACTAGTATCTACTGCATGCCTTCACGCTGTACCTAAGAGATACAGAGTTTTAGTACCCAGCCCTATTTGTGTCAGTGCTGAGTTTAAAGATGACTCCTGCTTTATTTATAAACAAGTTAGGAATGTAGTTCTGTTTTTCAATATGACTTGGTCTCACATCAGTAAGGTTGTTTAATCAACACATTTATAGATTACATTTATTCATTTAATGTTTTATTCTGTGAGATCCAATGGTTTGTATATTAAAGTGATCATATGTGACTTTCCACTCAGATATGCCCACTTCTTTTGACTTTGAGCACAGTAGATTTTATTGACACCATATGATTAGCAAGTTGAAGTAAGTTGATATTGTCTCTTATTAGGCCAAATTAAGACCCTTCTCAGTCGATGTCACTGTGCAGTTGCAAGGCAAGTACTTTCTTTTTTATACGTAACACTAAAAAGTTTTCAGATTTTTAGAAAGTGTTTTGGATAAACTGCTAATGCCAGTTCTCTTTAAAAAAAACTGTTGTACTCCATTGTAGAGGCCGACCGATATATTTGCTGGCCGATATATTTAATTTTTTCCACATAAACTGAAATAATTTAAAAAGGTGATTAAATAAATAAATCAGGCACCCATGTGGCCGACTGCCAGCACTACTAGATTGAAGAAAGGATGTTTTGAGTTTGTTTCATATTTGAACTTCAATAAATATTAAGAGATTTATTCACTTATTAAATTTATTTTGCACACAGTGAGTGTTCAGTTGTCTTCCATAATCAATGTGCTGCTTAAACACGTGTGTGTGTGTGTGTGTGTGTTTGTGTGTATATGTATATATGTGTGTGTATGTATATGCAGAGTTTCCTCCAACGCTTTATAAGCCTGGCGGCCCGCCAGGCTTTCCTTGCCCACCCGCCAGGCTAAGCATCATGCCCCGTCCCCCTCCCCAACCCTACCGTGTCCGCTGACACGAACGGCGCAACAAAACTAGAGCCCTCCAGCTGATACTGGTGAGAAACGGTAGCGGAACGTGTACCACCCAAACTTCGCTGTCACAGAGGAGCGCTGCGGGACAGAGCGCGCGACCCCAACCACCCCCAACGGCCAAAGCCGCCACGCTTAACTCATTTTCTGGGGGAAACACTGTATGTGTGTGTGTGTGTGTGTGTGTGTGTGTGTGTGTGTGTGTGCTTGTATATAATGACTTTAATAAACATGGCCATGATCTTTCTCTTAGAGATCTCAGTAGAACAGAACAGCAAGGATGGAGATGAGATCACTGAGGAGGAACTGCATAGGAAGATTCCATCACATGCAAAGGTAATATTACACAAATAATGTTATGCTTGAGCTGTAATCCGTTATCCCTTGGTCTTGTTTACTGCACAGATGACCAATATTGTAACAACACCGCCTGTTCTGTAGCCGTATGTCAGAAAATTTCAATGTGTTTCAGATTAAGTGTATAAGTGACGAAGATGCCTCAGCCTATGAAGAAGAATCCCTGCCAGGTTTGTGAAAACTAAAGCGGTTTCAATTGTACAACATGAAATAGCCCTAGGCACATTATGTTCACTTTGTGTTATAATCATATATATGATTTATGTTGTGTGGGGAAAATAAGTATTTGATACAAAAAAAATTACAACTTAATTTTTATTTGTGGCCAACAATAAAGAAATCACAAGCCAGTGATTCCTCATGCTGGTCCGAAGTCTGGATAAATGCAGAGAGTTGTTTCAAGAAGGGATTTCAACTTTAAACCTTTTTTTTAACCTGTCCTGGTAGTTGAAACAGACAGACTGGTTGATCTGGGTTCTATGGGTGCTATAACATGCCAGAGCAAGAGGGGTGTGGGACATTCCTCCTGTTGCGCAGCAGCTTTTATTATTTTTGTGCCATGTTAGACTGCATTTGCTTACACACCAAATTGGACAGGCATGGAGAAAAGAAGTCTGAGTATCCGGCCCGGAGGGTTACCGGGGTCCCACCCTGGAGCCAGGCCTGGAGTTGGGGCCCGTGAGCGAGCGCCTGGTGGCCAGGCTTTCGCCCATGGGGCCCGGCCGGGCCCAGCCCGAACCGGATACATGGGCTCATCCAACTGTGGACCCACCACCTGCAGGAGGAACATTAAGGGTCCGGTGCAATGTGGATCGGGTGGCAGACCAAGGCGGGAGCCTTGGCGGTCCGATCCCCGGACAAGAAGACGGGTTTTTGGGACATGGAACGTCACCTCACTGGCGGGGTAGGAGCAGGAGCTTGTGGCAGAGGTTGAGCGGTACCGGCTAGATGTAGTCGGACTCACCTCGACACATAGCATTGGCTCTGGAACCCAAGTCCGTGAGAGGGGTTGGACACTCTCCTTTGCTGGAGTTGCTCCGGGTGAGAGGCAGAGGGCTGGGGTTGGCTTTTTGTTAGCCCCAAGACTCTCTGCCTGTGTGTTGGGGTTTACCCCGGGGGACGAGAGGGTAGCCTCCCTGCGCCTTCGGGTCGGGGAACGGGTCCTGACTGTTTTTTGTGCTTATGGGCCAAATATCAGTTCAGAGTACCCACCCTTTTTTGAGTCCCTGGGACGAGTGCTAGATAGTGCTCCATCAGGGAAACTCCATTGTCCTGCTGGGGGACTTAAATGCTCACGTGGGCAATGACAGCTTGAGCTGGAGGGGTGTGATTGGGAGGAACGGCCCGCCTGATCTGATCTGATCAAGCCGCAGTTTGGCCATAACGAACACCATGTTCGAACATAAGGATGCCCATCGGTACACTTGGTACCAGGGCAGCCTAGGTCGTAGGTCGATGATAGACTTTGTAGTCGTATCATCTGACCTGTGGCCATATGTTTTGGACACCCGAGTGAAGAGAGGAGCGGAGCTGTCAACTGATCACCACCTGGTGGTGAGTTGGATCTGATGGCAGGGGAAGATGCCGTGTAGACCTGGCAGACCCAAACACAAAGTGAGGGTCTGCTGGGAACGCCTGGCAGAAGAACCTGTTAAGACGGTCTTCGGCTCCCACCTCTGGCAGAGCTTTGACCGCGTCCCGAGAGCAGTGGGGGACATTGACTCCGAGTGGGCCTTGTTCCACTCTGCCATTGTTGAGGCGGCTGTTGCTAGCTGTGGTCGCAAGGTGGCCGGTGCCAGTCGTGGTGGCAACCCCCGTACCCGCTGGTGGACACCAGAGGTTCGGGGAGCCGTCAGGCTGAAGAAGGAGGCCTACAGGGCATGGCTGGTCTGTGGGTCTCCAGAGGCAGCAGACACCAAGCGGGGTGCAGCAGTAACAGTTGCCGAGGCAAAATCTCGGGCGTGGGAGGAGTTTGGTAAAGCCATGGAGAAAGAATATCGATCGGCTCCAAAGAGGTTCTGGCAAACTGTCCGGCGCCTCAGGAGAGGAAGACAGCAACTCGCTCATGCTGTTTACAGTGGGGATGGGGAGCTGCTGACGTCAACTGGGGCTATAGTCGGACGGTGGAAGGAATACTTTGAGGAGCTCCTCAATCCCACCTATGCGCATTCCGAGGAGGAACCAGAGCCGGGAGACCTGGGGATGGACTGTCCGATCTCGGGGGCAGAAGTTGCTGAGGTAGTCAAACAACTACACAGCGGCGGAGCCCCGGGGGTGGATGAGGTTCATCCTGGGTATCTCAAGGCTATGGATGTTGTAGGGCTGTCATGGTTGACACGTCTCTGCAACATTGCGTGGTCATCGGGGGCAGTTCCTGTGGAGTGGCAGGCAGGTTGGTGGTCCCCATCTTTTAAGAAGGGTGACCTGAGGGTATGTTCCAACTATAGGGGGATCACACTCCTCAGCCTCCCTGGAAAGGTCTACTCCAAGGTATTGTAGAGGAGGGTCCGATCGATAGTTGAATCTCAGATTGAGGAGGAGCAATGTGGTTTTCGTCCTGGCCGTGGAACTGTGGACCAGCTCTATACCCTTGCAAGGGTGATTGAGGGGGCATGGGAGTGTGCCTAACCAGTCCACATGTGTTTTGTGGATTTGGAGAAGGCTTATGACCGTGTCCCCAGGGGCACCCTGTGGGGGATGCTCCAGGAGTATGGGGTGGGTGGCTTTCTGTTAAGGGCCATTCAGTCCCTTTACCAGAGGAGCGTGAGATTGGTCCGCATAGCCGGTAGTAAGTCGGACCTGTTCCCAGTGAGGGTTGGACTCCGCCAGGGCTGCCCTTTGTCACCGGTTCTGTTCATTACCTTTATGGACAGAATTTCTAGGCGCAGCCGTGGTGTGGAGTGTGTGGAGTTTGGTGGCAGGAGAATCTCGTCTCTGCTTTTTGCGGATGATGTGGTCCTTCTAGCTTCATCCAGCTCTGACCTTCAGCTCTTGCTGGGTAGGTTCGCTGCCGAGTGTGAAATGGCTGGGATGAGGATCAGCACCTCCAAATCTGAGACCATGGTTCTCGACCGGAGAAGGGTGGCTTGCCAACTCCGGGTCGGGGGAGAAGTCCTACCTCAAGTGGAGGAGTTTAAGTATCTCGGGGTCTTGTTCACGAGTGAGGGTAGGAGGGATCGGGAGATCGACAGGCGCATTGGACGCTGAGCCGATCTGTCATGGTGAAGAGGGAGCTAAGCCAGGCTCTCGATTTACCGGTCGATCTACGTCCCAATCCTCACCTATGGTCATGAGCTTTGGGTAATGACCGGAAAAAAAAAATCGCGGATACAAGCGGCCGAAATGAGTTTCCTCCGTAGGGTGGCCGGGCTCATTCTTAGAGATAGGGTGAGGAGCTTGGACACTCGGGAGGGACTCGGAGTAGAACCGCTGCTCCTCCGGATCGAAAGGAGCCAGTTGAGGTGGTTTGGGCATCTGGTCAGGACGCCTCCCCGGGGAGGTGTTTCGGGCATGTCCTGCCGGCAGGAGTCCCCCGGGTCGACCCAGGACACGTTGGAGTGGTTAAATCTCCAATCTGGTCCGGGAACGCCTTGGGGTCCTGCCGGAGGAGCTGGTGGAGAAGGCCGGGGAGAGGACTGTCTGGAGCTCCCTAGTTGGGATGCTGCCCCCGCGACCCGGACCCGGATAAGCGGAGGAAGACGATGACGATATAGTATAAGTTAGAGCGCTAAATTCTTGTTTATGTCTGTTTGACTTTGACTGCAGTGATTTGTTTTCAACAGGGATTGTTATCAGAATCACAGATGTAGCTCAGCAGCTCAAGGTCCCAGCCTCGTCTGCTTCCACTTCTGATGAGGTATAAAAGTTCTTCCTGGTTCCTGATCTGGTTGGTATTCTGACTAAGAATGTTTCTTTGATCTTCTTTTTCAGGACAAACTGACTGAAGATGACTCCTTGCCTCTTTATGATGAGAAACTTTATGGTTTGCCAGCTTCTTTTTTTTTTTGCAAACTTTTAATTGAACCATTTTCTTTGACATCCCATATTTTTTTTATTTTGTTTGTTTTTCCATGTTTGTGCCTTTGCCAGATTATGCTGACCCACAAATTGACTCAGATTTGGTAAAGTATATGTTGTAAATGTCTAAACTAGGCTGCATAGTAATTGGGCTAGCTCTGAGTAACTACTCTTTTTGTTGCTGTTATAGAACAAGGTTGATGAATTGACATCTCTTGTTGAAGAAATCAGTTTGACAGACATCAGACAAGGTATCAAGCTGTCTTACTTTGTGAATTAGCATATGTGTCCACCAACAGTATCAGTTGTTTGTCGCCAAATCTTCTACATGTTTTCAGCATGTTCTTAGTCTGCAAACTCAGAAGTGTTCATGTTAGACAGTTATTGTATTGAGAAAGTACCAATATCTAGCTCTGAAAAATAACTTTTTTGGTACTAGTCCCTACCTAAAGTTTTCAGCCTGTACCAAAGAGGTACCAAATTCTAGTACCCAGCCCTTTTCAGCACATTCAAAAAGTACGGTAACACAAAATGACATTGTCTCATCAAAACATTAAAAGATAGTGCTCTGATAATGCACAGATAGAAACTAAATGTTGGGGATGCTAACAGCCCAATTGTGTTTTCCATACAAAAGCACGGCTCTGATACCAAACGCTGACACAACGCTTTCTTTGAATTATTGCATCTCTGACTGGTTTGTGCCATCTGAAAATTTCAAAAAGAGTTTTAAGTCCACATAGTGTGGTAGATTCCTTTTTGCTGTTGCATGAAGTAGGACTGTACAATTTAAGGAAAAGATTGAATTGCAATTTTTCTAGCAGAAATTGCAATTTTGGTTCAATTCACAATTTTCTGCAAACAAAGGTCCAACATTAGCCTGCCAAGCCATCCTGTAGATTAAGTGAAAAAACGGTCTAGATTCCAATCTAGTACCACAAATCATTCACATTAATATTTACTATTTAACCATACAATAACAACAGTTAAAGCTATTAATATTTTATCCCATTATCTTTTTTTTTTTTGTATGTTTGTTTGTCAAGCAACTTGATTTTTGTCTTGAGAGGAGCTTTATAAAAACATGTTCTACTCCAAAAATGCATGGAGAAAATATGTAGGTAGAAATACCTTTCAATGCATTAAATAAAAAAATGCACAGTTTTCCCTTTATTACCAAGGCAGGCTGGCTGCACGTTTTTCGAAGCCGTCTTGATAAATTTTCCTCACTAAAAAGTCAGTTCCGTGAGAGACGCACTAGGGTTGTCACGGTAACCAGTGTAGCAGTAAACCCCGGTAAAAAAGTTGACAAAAATAATAACCGTCTTGTTTTTAAAAAAAAAAAATTATCTCTGAATTACCGTGGCTGCGGTGTAGGCGCGGTGACCCTTACCAGCCACCGTATCATCTGCTGAAGTTGCCGGCGACACATGCGCACTTTGTTGTTTACAACCAAAACTTTCTTGAAGTTAAAGCTGAAATAATGGCCAAAGGAGGAGACGGCAGTGCTCAGGACATTTATTATCCCTCAAAGAAGACAAAGTGGGAAGTACGGGCATTTTTTGGATATCTGAAGAATGCAGAGGGACAGCTGATAGAAGACGGCTATCCTGTTTGCATCACATGCAGAAAAAGTGTCTGTGAAAGGCAGCAACGCTTCAAATCTCATGACACATCTGCGTGACCATCACCCACAACTCAACAGTCAAGGCAAGGCAAGTAAGCGTTTTAGCAAAAATGCGTGATCCGAGGATTTATGTTGAGGGAAAACGCAACGAGTCGCTATATAAAGCAGCCGCAGCGCCGCTACCTGCATATAAACCGTGTCGCGGACACCCCCATGTTGAAATGACGCTATGCATTACGGGGCTCCCAGGGGCAGATAAGAGTTGGTCTCTCTCAGAGAATAATTATGAATTTAACAATGATTACTGCCTGATGACATTTTCCCAAATCTGCAAAGCTCACTGGAAGGACACAAACCGAGGACAATATTTTCCTGATACAGGGTTTATTACTCAAGTAAGGGTAAAAAAAGTATCTAATTAGAAGGCTACTTGAGTACTGAGTATCATCTGATCTAATATTTTTTAAATGATGACATCAAACTGACAAAAAAGTTATGGGCAAATATTGGTATTTTTAAAGACTAAAGGGGAAATATTTAAACAAATAAACAACATAATTACAAAATAACAAATTGTAGGCAAAATTTAGACACAAACTGAGTAAAATATTTTCCTGATATACAGGGTTTATTTAGTTTCCTGAAAATTGAACATGTTTAGAAAAATACCGCAATAATACCGAAAACCGTGATAATTTTGGTCACAATAACCGTGAGGTTAAATTTTCACACCGTGACAACCCTAAGACGCACACATTCTGACACCTTAGCTTGTTCGAACTAGCGTGTGCCATCAGAAACATTCGAACCATTTTTAAAAGAGAAGTTGAGCTTTCAAGTCAACTAAAGTGCGATTCTGCACTCGCGCTGATGACGCTTAAACCAAGCTTTAGAAATCAGCCTGAACCTGCTCCGATGTGGGAGGAGTCTCTCTCCCCCACTCAACTGCGTTCTCTCTCTCTGTCCCGGGCTCACCTATGGTGCCATTATCAGCTCTAGCAGCGCTGTGTGTGGGAACATAAAACAGGGAAAATAACCTGAACATGCAGCTCTGTCAGCTGTGGAGTTGGGCTCAGCTCTGGACGGTACACCCCCTCCCCCGCACTGGCTTTTGCCACTGCCATAACACGGGAGAAACCCCGGATGTAAAAAAAAAAAAAAAAAAAAAAGTTACACAACTGATCCTGGATCAGTCAAAACCACTAAAACCGCAGCTTTGACAGTCACATGACTGTGCTGTTTGAAATTGCAATTTCGGTCCAGAAACAATAGATCGTTAAGTCCTAGCATGAAGCCAGCAAATCAGTCTCCATCTCCCTCTAATGAACATTGCTGAGTGAGGGACAAAACACTTAGCAACAGATGACAGCCATCAATATTATTGGCCATAGCAGCGTCACAAAAAGGAAAAAAAATCTTGGTTAAATTTCTCGGTTGCACCACTCCGTCAGCCTGAGCTCCTGCAACACCCACTCCCCACTGGTGCCTGCCTCTACTGCTGTCACACTTTTGAAATTAGGGGCAACACTGTAAACCAGTTGACACAACAGATCCCGGGTCAGTCAGAAGTGCAGCAAAAAACACAGCTTTGATGATCACATATCGTCTAAATCGCAATTTTTATCAGAAAGTGAGATCGTTCAACCTTTCTTCAGACCAAATCAAACTCACTATTCTGATCATGCTCAAACAAGGTTTAGAAAAGTGCTGTGCCTCTTTATACTTACATCGATGTTTCATTATTCTGTCAGACTCCGAAGACGCTGAAACCTTAACCGAGGACTGTGATGAGCGCTCGCCAACTCCACCACAAAACAAGGTAATCGAGGACATTTTCTCTATTGTATAAAATGTTTAAGACATTTGTCAATTAAAAATTTGTCTTCTCAAAAAAACCGTCCCCTTTATCCTACAAACCTTTATTTGACAATCAGGCTAAAACCGTTAAAACAAATTTCTTATCTACAACTGTGGTCTGGCAAAGGCAAACATTAGTGGCTGTAACATAGAAAATGTGGAAATGTTAACATGAAAATCAATAGCATGGCTCACTAGAGGTGATGATAAAAAATAAATTAAAGTGGAGCAACCAGAGATAACGGGCAATCTCTGTCATCAATGTGATGTTTGTTCCCAGCTCGAAAAGCTGCCTTATGGACTAAAGTGCTGAATGGAAAATGTAATAGAAATAATCTGTCCTGGGCTGGACAGGGATGTTCGAGACTTTGCTTCAAGACTTTGTTTTTATGGTTATTTGTGGCTAAGAGAAGTTTCCAAAACGAGACTTATTTTGGACAACGTTGCAAAGGAGTGAAGTGCCTGCCCTGTAACCAGAGGGTCACGGGTTCACGCCCTGCTCAGCCTGTCGCAGTCACCATGTCCACACTTCACCCTCCTTGTCTGCTGGTGGTTGTCAGAGGGACCAGTGGTGCCTACGTACGGCAGCCTTGCCTCTCTGTCAGTGTTGCCAACTGTTTTTGACTGAAAGTAGCTGAAGTTCCCCCCAAAAGTCACTAGATGTCGCCAGATGACATCACATGCTAATTTACATATTGATGACTTCATCACGCCACATTAGCGTTCGGTTTCCCCATAGCATCTAAATATATATATATATATATATATATATATATATATATATATATATATATATATATAATAGGACCAAAAGGGAGGAAAATAAAAACTATGTTATATGTTAAAGTTATTAATTAGTATGATTAAAATGGCCCAAATTGCTTTGATATGTGCAATAAATTCCAAAAGTATCAAAGTGACATTAAGACAGATATGGTGTGGTGATCCAAACCGTTCTGTTTTAGGATATAACTCAGAACTCCTGCTCTCCTCATTCTCACAGACATTTTCCTAAAAAGCTGTTTTTTTACACCTCATAGTTTCTCAACTTCTCTGTTGTGTATTCTCTCCATCGTGATAATGACGCACCGAGCAAAAGGGAGCGGGTGTCTCATAGTATAACCATCCCTGTGTCTCTGAAGGAAATTCAGATGAGCCACAGAGCTGCGTGTGTAAACGGGACGGTAGTTGAAACTCCCGATGACTGTATTTGCCAAATGCAGGAAAAGCCAAAGTGTCTGACGGCTGCAGAACCAGAGATGGCAGGTTGACGCCCGCGCCGTCTCTAGTAGAAGCGTGAGCCTGCAGCAATATGAAAGCAGCAGACGTACATCGGCTGTCTCCAGCTCTGCAGCTGTACTCTTCTCTTCAGCGAATCGGCCCGGCCGAAAACGGTTTATGATTGGTCAGTCCTCTTGCACATGTGCAGATTATCTTTCTCTTTCCTTACTCCCGGAAGAACGGTTCAGAGTGCAAATGGTTTCTTTGTTGCTAATCTGTGGGGAATATCTACATGAAAGTTCTACAGAAAGTAGCAACGGGTCCTGAGAAATGTTAAGTTTGTCGCTAGGCGCTTTTTGGAAAAAAAGTCGTTGAGGGGGGGTCAAAAAGTCGTTCGGAACAGTGACAAAGTTGCTGAGTTGGCAACACTGCTCTCTGTGTGTCCCAGGGCAGCTGTGGTCACATTTTGGCTAATCCCCAACAGTATGTGAATGAACGTGTGCATGGGTGAATGGCTGTTGTTGTAAAGAGCCTTGGTATGTTCTGTGACTTTAAAAGGTCCTATGTAAATACAGGACTAAGGATGCACGTATAAAAATTCTTGGCTGAAACTCAAAATGAGGAAACTAAGGCTGAAAACCGAAACACCAAGAGAAATGTCAATAATTAGAACCATAGAATTTATGTCTATGATGTGTAATAACCTCACTAAAATAAAGGCATTGCAATAAATTAATTACAAAAATACTCTTCTCATCGAGGACATGAACTAGGGCTGTCGCGGTTGAGGAATTCCCCCTGCGGTGATTCAGGGTGGCTTAATATTGCGGTGTGCGATATTATTGCAGCACTATCTAAACATAATGCTTACACATTTCTAAAAGGTTAAAAATTTCCGTGCCTTCTTTTATAACACTTTACTGAATGCAGATCAAAGGGCAGTAACAACACAGATCGCAGTAACGTTTGTTTCTTCGACAGTCGGAGTCCGACTGAACTTAAAAACAACAAAATTCAGGAGAAGGTAAAACTTAAATGCAAATTTGGCTGCAGCATCTAACAAATAAGAAACAAGTCCCCATTTTGTTTAGTTGTTTAAAATTAAGCATAAAAAATTACATGTGCCGGGCGCGGGCCACTATCATTTCACTTTAACTTTCACACACACGAATGACGGTGATTTATAGCTCGGTCACGTCCTTGTTACCCACAAGGAAAACCAGCATGTTAACCATATACGGTTTGAGAGAGGATCTGAGAGGGGTGGCAACATTTGCAGCAACACTGAAAACCCTCTCGGATGGTGCGCTCGTTGCACTAAAAGCTGCGAGTTGTGAAGCGCGTTCCATCCGCGAGCCGCATCACCGCGCGGAAAATGAATGCGTCAAGCATAAACCAAGCTTAAATCAGGCTTTACACACATGTACTTGCGTGCGACTCTGGCGAGCAAAGGGAATCTCTCCCGGTTGTTGCTCCACCATGTCGGGGGGGGGGGGGTTCTTTAGGGTGGATGCATTCCTCCTGCAGGTAGCGAGTGAGCTCCAGCTCGGCTCAAACTCTCTTCGGGACGGTTGCAGAAGCAGTGCTTGTCTGGGACTTCAGCAGGTCTCCGAGCGTTCATTTATTTATTTTTTTGCCGCTGCAGCTCTGTCTTGGCCAAGGACTCTGGCTGCGCAGCAGCTGACGTACTGAAAACCAAAGTGCTCCCAAAGGAGCGAAGTAACGTTTTGTTTTGATACCAGTGCAGCCATCCTTCTCAACATGCATCGAGTTGAATTAAGTTCAGTAATCGCGGTGGCCCATGATGCAGCGCGGTGGGCTTCTTCATATTGCGATATTTCATTTTTGCGGTTACCGTGACAGCCCTAACATGAACTGCCACCCAGAAGTCTCTCACTGTGAGTGCTTGTGCGGACAACATGGGTTCGTAGAGTAGCAGCAGGAACAAAGTGTTATCTTGCACGTGTTGCAGCACCAGGAAATATTTTTTGTTAACTGATTAAAAAGCTTCTAAGTTATTGCCGCAGTTTTTGCACTCTGAGGACACCGCTGTGTTGGATTTCTGTTAACTAAATGCGTGCACTGTATTGGTCTAAAATGGTCGTGTGAGAGCTGCTTCACTACATTCGCTAATGCTCAAAAACTAGTTCTGAATTAAAACAATGATCGTAATTGAACAGGTTTTCTAAAGTGGCTGTAATCCACCCGCTTCTTAAAAAACCGAGTCTTCACCCCTCTCTCCATAGCAGCTTCAAACCCATCTCTAAACTTCTGTTCATCTCCCAAGATCTTGGAAAAGGTTGTGGCTAAACCACTCACAGCTGCTCTTGATGAACATAACATCTACGGTAGCTTCCAGTCAGGTTTTCATAGAGCTCATTCTACTGAAACAGCTCTTCTTAGGGTCTCTAATGACCTTCTGACTCACAGTGATGCAGGGGACTGTTCTGTTCTGGTCCTGCTGGACCTGACTGCAGCCTTTGACACTGTTGACCATCACCTGCTACTGGAGAGGCTGAGAGACGGGGTAGGCCTATCAGAAACTGCTCTGGAGTGGTTCTCTTGTCTGTTTGAGCGCTCCTTTTCTGTGGCCGTCTCCAGGTTTAGGTCCTCCACCACCTCCCTTACTCATGGTGTCCCACAAGGTTCTATGCTGGGCCCTCTGCTATTCCTCCTCTATCTGCTTCCTCTTCAGCACATCCTGAGCTCCTTCAAAAGAATCTCCTACCATCTTTACACAGATGACATCCAACTGTACATCTCCTTTAAGCCCCATGAGATTTCTAAGCTGCAGCTGTTACACACCTGCTTAGACTATTAAAACCTGGATGGCTGGGAGCTTTCTTCAGCTGAATGAAGATGAGACTGAGATCCTCATCTGTGCCCCGTTTATTGAAGTAAAATACTTTTACTTCAATAAACATGTTAAATCACTACTGTTATTTAGTTCTAAACCCCTTTTTCAAAACAAGCTGTAATCAAGACGCTAAGTAGTTTCTTGGTTGCGTAATAATTGGAGTAATGCGACCAGCGCGCCATAACGCGCCGGCACATGGATTGACTGCAGAGGGTTAATCATGGAAATTTGTCTGCCACTATTATTGGGAGTGTTATCTGGCACAGCCCAAAAGAGACCCCAGATGTAGTCACTTGTCTGTAAAGTTTTTAGAGCACATGCCAACATCACCTGCTTTTTTTTTACGTCCCAGGGTCCAGATGAAAGCACGCTGACAGAGCAAACATCTGCTGCTGAAGACAGTTTTGGTAAGCTATTTAATCTGCAAGGCTGTGGCAGCAGGAGGGCACATGAAACATTATTTTCCAGTGGGAACAAAACATGTTTAACAAAATGTATTTATATTTTTTCACATACTCTTATCACTCGTTTCATGGAATAAACTAAAGTCAATGAATATATGCAAAATTTAGACAATCACAGTTGCAGGCTAAACTTAGCTTTTATTAAATGCCCATGTTCTAATTTTGGTGACAATCACCTGTATGTTTGAAACAGTTGAGATGTTTAAACCATTAATATATTTTATACCAGGACACAAGAATGTAAAGTGTAAGTTGTACGTACACACACACACACACACACACACACACCACACACACACACACTAGTTGGCTAGTTGCTGAATAGCTTTTTAAATCTAGGTAAATTGTGAAAGTAAAATAAAAGATGACCTCAAATATTCTTTCTAGGATTTGAGCAAACTGTAGAAAGGTAGACCAGGAGTCTCCACCTCACTGTGCTGTTGAAATGTGGATCCAAATCAAATCAACTTTATTTATAGAGCGCTTTCACATGGCCAAAATGGACAAACAAAGCGCTGTACACCAATAAAAAGCACCACCATAGGACAGAGAAATGACCATTAAAATACAATAATAAATCCGTTTAAAATACAATACGAAAACCTGAGTGCAAGTTCACAGTCCAATATCCGGCCCTACTTCCCCCAACTTCAAAGTCCAAACGCCAGCGAGAACAGATGTGTTTTTAGTCTTCCTTTAAAGGTTTCTAATGACTTAGCCTGTTTTACATCAGCTGGCAGCTCATTCCAGAGACTTGGCCCAAGTACTGAAAAGGCACGACTCCCACGAGACTTCAGGCTGTACCTGGGCACAGTTAGTAATCTCTGGTCAGCTGACCTAAGGGAACGCACCGGGACATGTTGGTGGATGATTTCAGCAAGATATTTAGGTGCCTCTGAGTTTAATGCCTTAAACACAAACAGGATGACCTTAAACCTGATGTGATAAAAGACAGGGAGCCAAGCAAGGCACGTAGGACTGGTGTAATATGTTCAGACCTCCTGGTAGATGTTAACAACCGAGCTGCAGAGTTCTGAACCGCCTGGAGGCGTGCTATTGGAGCTTGCCTAAGCCCCGCATATAGCGAATTACAATAATCCAGCCTGCAGGGAACAAAGGCATGGATTACAGTTTCCAAATGACTATGGGACAGAAATGGCTTAATTTTCGCTATGCGGCGTAGATGAAAAAAGCAAGATCTCACAATACCATTCACTTGAGCGTCAAACCCAGTGTTGGGAACGTTACTTTAAAAAAGTAATTAGTTATAGTTACTGATTACTTTGTTAAAAAAGTAAGTCAAGTTACTAACTGAGTTACAAGATTATAAAAGTAACTAATTACCAAGAAAAATAACTACTTAGTTACTTTTTTCATTAAAGCATGCAATAATTACTACAATAGTGAAATATAAATGACTAAATGGCCTGTAAATGGCCTGTATTTGATATAGCGCCTTCTAGAGTCCTGGAACCCCCCAAGGCGCTTTACAACACAATCAGTCATTCACCCATTCACACACACATTCACACACTGGTGGGGTTGAGCTACAATGTAGCCACAGCTGCCCTGGGGCGCACTGACAGAGGTGAGGCTGCCGAGCACTGGCGCCACCGGTCCCTCCGACCACCACCAGCAGGCAACGTGGGTTAAGTGTCTTGCCCAAGGACACAACGACAGCAACAGACTGAGCGGGACTTGAACCTGCAACCTAATGACTAATGACTGGAACATAATAAAATGTATGTCAAAATGCTTTTTATAAACCTGAATAATTTAAATAAATAAGCACTTAACAGGAGGAACTACTAACAGGAACATTACACTTATCTAGACTATTAAAAGGTGTGATATTTAACAAGACCCCAATCAGCTAAAATTTAAAATTGCAAATAGAAACACCTGTAAAGGTTCCCGAGCCTTTAAATGGTCTCTCAGTCTAGTTAAATTACAGAAATAAATGTAATTTTGCGCAGTATTTTAATTTTTCCAGCTTCACATAATTGTGTGTTTTTAGTAGCATTTCTGTTGCGGGTAATCTAGTAACGGTTAAATAAATAAATAAAATCCTTTAAAATGACACTAGAAGAGGCACAAGCTTGATGGAGGACTTACATTTACTAACGTGGGTCAGACCCAACCACAGAAGAGCTGAAGCTGGGTGGTAAACAGACACAGGTAGTTCTAATAACACCTGAGCTCCATGACGTCTGAGGCTGATGCATCAGTGTTTCAGCGGGACTAAACACATGATCAGAAACAGGTTACAGCTGGATGATCTAGGAAGGTAGAAGATCAGGACGTCTGAGCAGTGAACAGGTGAGCGGACCTTCGGGACGTCCCGCTGTCACGCTAAGAAGGGCACGGCTGCAGATCCACACCTGCAGCCGTAGATATTTATCACGTCTTCCTCGTTCTTCACGGGCCGTGATGCGCTTGGATGAAAACATCTACCTCTTTAGCTCCTGATCAGCTGATGACAGCTTCAACACACCGCGCTGCTTAACGCACGCATTTCCTTATCAGTACAGAAACAATCGTTTTGTTAAAAGAGGACGGTAATTAATTAGTTTGCTCGTTACAGAAAGAAATATTTTTTATTAACGTGGTTATTTTAAACGGCGTTAATCCCATCAGCGCTTTGTTGGGTCTACAGCTGCAGGCAGCGACTGAGACAGTGAGGGTCTCCGCCCGGCCAATCATCGTGTTTGTAAGTGCGTTACCGACACCTCTTTCTCCCTGGCTGCAGCTGAAGTGTGGTGGTCAGAAAGCCTCACTGATGCTCAACGTTCGACAAGCACATAGTAACGCACAACCCCATCCCCAGTAACGGTAACGGCGTTGCAACGGCGGGAAAAGTAATTAATTAGATTATTCTGTTACCTAAAAAAGAACGCCGTTAGTAACGCCGTTATATTTAAACGGCGTTACTCCGAACACTGGTCAAATCTGAGTTCTGCGTCCAGTTTTACCCCTAAGTTAGTGACTTCCGCCTTCTGATGCGGTGCCAGAGTGGAAAAATCAAGCCCTTGGGCACCTCCTGGGGTCTTAGGTGGCGTAAACAGAATAACTTCAGTCTTGTGTTCGTTAAAACACAAGAAGTTCTGAGCCAACCATAACTTGATGTCCTCCAGGCAGTCCAATAGAGGTTGAATGGTGCATAAGCCACCACGCTTAATTGGAAAAATGACCTGGCAATCATCAGCATATAGATGGAATGACACGTCATGTTTACGGAATAGTTCACCCAGGGGTAGGAGATATAAGGAGAAAAATAGTGGGGCCAAAATCGATCCCTGGGGAACTCCCCAAGGCAGCTCAGCCAGATTGGAGGAACAGTCCCCCAACCTCACACAAAAACTCCTCCCAGTCAAGTAGGATCTTATCCACTTAAGTGCCTGGCCCGTAATGCCCACAGACCGCTCCAGCCGGTTTATTAGGATGTTATGATCAATGGTTTCAAAGGCTGATGTCAAGTCCAAGAGCACCAGAACCACAGCATCACCGGAATCATTTGCCAATAAAATCATCAAGGACCTTAAGCAGTGCAGATTCAGTATGGTATTTCTTTAACTCATTAATGGCCACTAACGACCGAAGTCGTCATTTTAAATTCAACTGCCATTGACAGCTGCATTTTTTAACAAGGTGGGCCTTGTTCAGGCCCAAGTAAACTTCTGAGCTCTAAAGCTGATCTTCACCCCTGTGTGTCACGTCACGTGATCAGGAACAGAAAATCCATGAGTTACGACAGTGATTCCCAACCATTTTTGACCCTGAGCAGTTTTCTCGTACCACGAGTACCCTCTTAGTCAAACGTGTTGACGATTCCCCAAAAGGAGAACCTACAACTGATTATTAATCTCTGGGCTCCCAGGGGCAGATAAGAGTTGGTCTCTCTCAGAGAATAATTATTAATTTAACAAAGATTACTGCCTGATGACATTTTCCCATATCTGCAAAGCTCACTGGAAAAACACAAACCAAGAACAATATTTTCCTGATATAGGGTTTATTACTCAAGTAAGGGTAAAAAAAAAAGTATCTGATTATAAGGCTACTTGAGTACGGAGTATCATCTGGTCTAATATTTTTAAAATGACATCAAGCAGACAAAAAAGAAGTTATGGACAAATATTGGTATTGTAAAGACTAAAGGGGAAAAATGTAAACAAATAAACAACATAATTACAAACTAACACATTTTAGGCTAAATTCAGGCACAAACTGAGGACAATATTTTCCTGATATACAGGGTTTATTTAGTTGTCTGAAAATGTAACACGTTTAAAAAAAATGCCGCAATAATACCGAAAACCGTGATAGTTTTGGTCACAATAACTGTGAGGTTAAATTTTCACACCGTGACAACCCTAGTCCTTGCATATAAGGCCATTAATAATCTTGCCCCCTCTTATCTCGTGCAGCTCCTACAATTTCTGCTGTAGCCCCAGACTCTGGACCTCTCTCCCCTGAGCCTGAGATCAGTGGACTTGGTGGTCTCCTTTAAAAAGAAACTGAGAACTTACTTGTTCAAGCTGGCTTTTGCGTGACCTTTCGTCACCACCCTTTCCTCCTCCTGCTCTTTCTACTTATTCTGCCTTTCCTGCGATCCACTGATTTCCCTCTTTCCTATACATTTTCTCTCCCTTTCCTTACATAATTTTTTATTACAGTTTTATTTTCTCAATTAGAACATATTTCAGAAAAATTTTTTAAATCTTTTTTTGTATTTTAAGTTTTTTTTTTTGTTAATGTGAAGCACCTCAGTATTTTTATCTTGAGAGGTGCTATCTAAAAAATTGCTTTCTTTCTTTTCTTTTACAAGTCACTAAACCCTCTCACATGCTCAGATGATCTGCTTCCATCAACTTAAATAATCCACTAGCACGTCTTGTCATGATGGGATACCGAGCATTTAGCAGATCGGCACCCTACCTATGGAACTCATTACCTGCTCACCTAAGGAACATGATGTAATGATTTAAATTACATGCTATTTATTAAGCCATAAGGCGTAGGATTCCATAGGAAATATGAAATCCACCTTACGGATCTGTGAGATTATTTAAACCAGAAGATTAGAACTTTTTAATGCAGGGATTAGATAACAGCTTTGTATTCACTGAGACAACAGAAGAGAGAGTGTCAAGTTGAAAAGTTAAGAACTTTATTACTAACAAATTAAACTAGACTGACTTTGAGCACTAAATGTATGGTGTAACTAAGGTGTATGAGACGGTGAATGGATGATGTGTGATGTCACTCAGACCCAGCAAATCCGAAGAAGCGATTAGTTCTGATGGGAACTGAAGGTGATGTCTTCGCGTTAAGCTTTGATTAGGAGATTCATAAACACATTCGACGCCATTTTTGTCGGTCTACATACCCTGAGTGGAAGTCCCCGTCTAGATCAGGAGGTGTAAAGGTCCAGTTTGACCTTATGGAGCAGGAGCCTGTAGAAACAGCCACGGCAGCCGACCACCCGTCTTGAGATACTTCCGGGTCACGACAATTTTATTGGCATCTGGTGAGACCCGAGCCTGGGTCTTGATGGTTCAGCTTTTATTCTGAAAGGTACTGTTGCAGCAGTTCGAACAGCAACAAATTTTCCAGCTTGTCATTGGTTCTTTCGGTTAAAGAGGAAAGTTACGGATTGGCCACTCCGACAACTGCTCTGGAACACTTAGAACTGGCGTTAGAGATGAAGTGGGCATAGTTTTATACTTTGGATGTTATGGTTTATGGTCGAATGAAAAGTTGACAGGTTTTACCAAACACCGTCAAAACCACGCCTCCGTCAGATCTGTCAGATTCTGATTGGATCAGTGAAGTAATGTGTCATGTCTTAACGCTACGGGAAATCAGTCTAACTGGAACATTTAAAGTCATAGTACCTTTATATTCTATAGGATTATAATAAAGTAATTAATATTTTGATTTCACAGATCGGTCACATCTTATTTATTGACTAACACTTGGTTGGATTAGCTTTATTAAAATAGAGTTCTTTGATTAATTAAAAGAAAAGAGTTCATTCTTCATTCTTTTGTTGAGCTGAAAATAAGCAGGTTAGAAGGAATGCATGAGACCTTGAGACCATATCTCATGCAGACTAGTCCTGTGCAGAAGAGGGGAAAAACTCATTTCATTCTGTTACAATGACTAGCCTTCACTAATTCCAGGCTAATCTCAAAACTCATAAAATAGCTTATGTACTAACTGTTATAGGTGTTTTATCTGATGTTTTAATTGGGTTTTAGATTTTCTAGTGTTTGAATGTTTTATTTTACCCTGATTGTGCAATGACCTTGAGTTCTTTGAAAGGCGCTTCAAATAAAATGTATTATTCATTTGTTTTAGTCTTTTATGTATTAGCATGAGTTGCATCAAGTCTCTAATATGTTGTTTCTATTTTAGAGGCGCAGCTATCTAAGATCACTCATCTCTCTCTGGTCATAAAAGATACACGGGATGATCTTCTGGCTGAAGACCAGTGTGAGGAGTGACTTCTTTTATTTTTGTTTCAAGTTGTTCAAGTGCATTAAGTTTGACTGTAAGTCAGATCAGTTTGTGTTATTTAGTTTGTTCTTACCTTTCAATGCCAGTCTTGATTTAATGCAGGTCAGTTTTTTTATCTAATATTTAGTTTCATTATTGCATTAAAAACATTAGTTACAATACTGTATTGTAAGAGTTGTACAAAGCGTAGAAGTTTATCGTGGTCCACTGTTCTGCATATGTTCTAAAACACTGCCACATAAATTGACTAAGTTCAAGTTGTTAAAACTTTTAAAATGCTTATTTCAGTTTCATTCTTGTGGTATGCAACAAATAGTTGTCTGCTGTGGACACGTTTTAAACATTTTTGTGTTTGCATAATAAACTAGTTTGAGTGCATCTTCTGTTTCCATTCTTACTGCAACCCTTGATTTGTCTTTCTTCATAAAAATGAGGACAAAAATGTACTGAAAACTGACCAAAATTTATACTTCATATAAACCCGAGACCTTCTTGATGTGAGGCAACAGCTCTAACCATTGCGCCACAGCAAAGACTATAGCAATTCAGTTTGACCCATTTAGATTAGAACATTTCAGCCTCCATGTCAAAATGAAGTTTTAAAAAATCTTAATGTTTTTAATAAACATTTTGGGAATTATATTATGAAGGAGAAGGAGGAGGATTTGAAGGGGATGAACCTGTATTGGTAAAGATAAAAGACTTCCTTAGTAGAAACACTAATTTCTTCCACTGTTTTTTTCCCTTAAAAGAATGGGAAATTTGCGCCCTCTGGTGGCCACAAACAGCAGTAAGGAATAAAGAGAAGGTGGGAAATGCTGCCCTCTGGTGGCTGTTTGCTGTAAATGCACCTATTTCATTTTAGCCATTTAGAATAGATCGTTTCAGCCTCCTT
The DNA here is from genome assembly GCF_043380555.1 of Nothobranchius furzeri. Classification (NCBI taxonomy): domain Eukaryota; kingdom Metazoa; phylum Chordata; class Actinopteri; order Cyprinodontiformes; family Nothobranchiidae; genus Nothobranchius; species Nothobranchius furzeri. The sequence goes on from NC_091742.1 coordinate 17,887,492, forward strand.
GTCTTATGAAGCTTTTAAAAAGTCTTAAGAAAAGTCTTAGAAAATGCAAACTCCACACAGAGTTGTCCCAAGCTGGGAGGCGAATCTGGAACCTTCTTGATGCGAGGCAACAGCTCTAACCATTGCACCACTGCATAACTAAAGCAATTTAGTTTGAGCTTCACTTCAGCTGTTCAGCAGCTTCAGCTTACAGTTTCAGCTATCCAGCATTCAAACAGCATTTGTGCAATAAATGCAATTTTTCTAGTTAGCTTTGATGTAAAAAAAAATACTCATATTTCAACCTTGCTCATTCAATGTCTCAGTTGATATCACCCTAACTCATCATTTATAATCACTTGTTTGGCATCATCCTAGTAGTAAACTATAGTAAATTGATTTTTATGAACTATAATTTTGGCCTGTCAAATTATAAAGCGTTTCCCTGGAATACCTAAATTACCTATCAATTGAATATTAAAGGTAAAAAATATTGATAATCCACAATTTTATGGAATATTACATTTTATTGAATACCTTTAAAAGTTCTATCTTGGTCTCATCAGACCAGAGAATCTGAAATAAAGCATTTTTTTCCAGAATAAGCAATTATTTTCATTCATTCATTACTGACAGTCAATACATTATAACACTTTAGATAAAACATTGTTTATTTATAATAGTAATGTAAACCCTAACCCTAAAGAAATCATTTTAATGAGCCAGAATAAGATATTTTTATTAAAAGGGAGTTAGATAAAAGTGTTGTTTCCTGTAGAGATGTGACATCTTGGAGTGGATAAGGATTAATCAGGAGATATTTCATTACTGCTTCCTCCTGCAGTCATGGGTGGCGCACTGATGAAGCAGGCTGTGGACAAAGACATTGCCTTGTCTACGTTACAGCGGCAATGGGATCTGAACACTTTCCATAGCCACTGTATATCGGTCTCTGTGTAATGAAAATATATAATATATAAGTTTCACTTTTTAATAGAATTACTGAAATAAATTAACTTAGTCATACCGTAAATCCTCTAATACAGGCCGGTATTCAATTAAAGGCCGGGTCTCCAATTTTGGCCGGTGTCGGAGTCAGCGGAGGTAAATAATGGCCGGTCTCTTATTGTGGCCGGGTGGAATGTGGTGACAAGCAAGTATGAGCGTCCCAGCGGCATGGTTATAGTCCCCAAATCAACCAGCAGGAGGCAATAGAGGTTCACCCGGACCTTTATTAGGCTTTTTCTTCAATGGTTAGTAACGCTACAGACACGATCCTCTATCACGCTCCTACCACACAAAGTCACGGTGTCAGTTAACCATGCTAATTCAACCCCTCCACAGAACACACATCACCTTCCCTGTGGCTTACATAACACTCACACAACACGCAAATCAGCACATAGGAACTAGCAGAACGATAGGAAACACATATAACAATACCCAGAATGCACCTGGCTTACAACCCCAGCCAGGTCATTACACTATCAAGTTCAAAGAGAACGTGCTGATTATGCTGCAGAACACTCTGGAGAGCAGCAGTAGGGGGTGTATGAACTAGTCAACTTCACTATACAGTAATCCCTCCCTACTTCGCGGTTCGTTCATCGCGGATTCGCTGCTTCGCGGATTTTTTCTTTGGAGCATTTTTCAGGGGGAATTCGCAGATTCGCGGTATTTTTCACTGATTCGCGTTATTTTTCTATGCGAAATATCAAGAAATTCTTGTTTTTTTCATCAATTTCATCATAAAATGCACTTTTTGTAATAAAACTAAAAAAAAACAAGTAAAAAAAAATTTTTTTCTTGAGTTTTACCCACAAAAAGAGAATGTGATCATACGATAATTCCATAGGGAGCGTGGTTTCACAGACACGGAAGTGATAGCGTCGGTGAAACGCCGGCCGGTCTAGGAAACCCCCGAGCGTTCGAGCGTCAACGAAGTGACACGGAAATGCCGGGCTTTCCAGAAGTAAGTAAGATAACTTGCTATGAGCTGGTAGTTCGTTGGATTGATCGGTAGGTTGGAAACTCTGATCATGAATCTGAAGAAACGATGATTGAGTGGTGAGCTGGAAAGGCGACTTCCGTTTATAGCCGCGGTTTGTGACGTAGGTGCGACGTGAAGGGAATCCCCGCGAGGGGCATGCTGGGAGTCCCTACTTCGCGGATTTTCACCTATCGCGGCCAGGTCTGGAACGCATCTACCGCGATAAACGAGGGATTACTGTAGTGACTTTTTACGCCTGTCATCGACTAGTCGCTGTCACGTGATAATGACCGGCAAGATGCAGCCCTCGGAAAAGACAGCAGCCTGCTGTCAGCAGGTGACAAGCTCCTGATGCGTTTCGCTGCTGTGGAGCGGGGCGCTGCGCGCATCACCTTGTCCTCCGACGCACTGATCACTGATACGGCCGCCAAACAGCGAGCGCTCCGCTGTTTTTGCGGTTGGTAGATCTTTTAGAACTGCAGTTCAAAGGTAACTCATGAGGTGAATATATATGAACCCAGGTAGCAGTTTTTCTTTAGGATTGAGAGGAGATGCAGGAAGATAATAAACAGACAGGACAGAAAAATAGTCAAATAAAAACAAGTTAGTTTTTGTACCTGGTGGTTGCAACAAACAGACACCATTGAAGGTAATCAGAAGTGGAACAGAAAATGAAATAATTATTTTAATGTTTAGAGCAGCAGGAACTCCGAGAGGCTGCAGGCGCATCAGTGAGTTTGCTGCCGCTGCGCAGGGGGAGGGGGGAGATGGCTGAAGCAGGGGGAGGGGGGAGATGGCTGAAGCAGAAAATACTGTTGTTAAAAGAAATGTGTTTAACTTTGAAAATGTGGGCGCAATTTTAATTGTCAAAAACTCCAGCGAACCATTAGTTCATTTTGCTCAATTAGAAATAGAGGCCTGCCTCTAATACTGGCCCTCCTTCCAATAAAGGCCTGGAGCTTGATGAGCTTGAGTCAAATAAAGGCCCGGGCCTGTATTAGAGGATTTACGGTATTCTAATTTATTGACCAGCCTCTGTACATGTATGTACTTGGAAGGGGTGGGTGGGGATCGTTGTTGTTGGTGTCATCTGCAAACGTAACGAAGAGGTTGCTGTGCTATGTTGGTGTGCAGTCATGGGTCAGTGGGGTGAAGAGTAGTGGCCTGAGAAGCTTTCGGTGAGAGGTGGGTTTTTCTTTCGCAGAAAGACCATCGTTTTATCTGCATCTATACATTGAACAGCATGTTTTAACCAGCTTACCAAAGACAATGCTGGAAGCAGAAGCATAAAGCATTTACATGTTTTCATTGCTAATTTATTGGACTTCTATAAAACATGCAGGTTATTCAGACAGTAAATTTCTAAAAGTTTTTACGTTGCTCAGTAAGGATGAACTGAGAGCTAAGGCACATGTTTTTTTTTCTCTGCAGCTTTATAGTGTTTTGTGATGCTTGAACAAGTGGTCTATTAGGATTATTTACTAATTTTACCTTTGCAAAGCTAATTAAAGGTTGAATATGGAACAATTTAATAAAAAGCAATATTTAAAAAAATAATACCTCCACAGGATGTTCATAGGTATGCAGAATGAAGTTATAGTATTTCCTGTTTAAAAAAATACACTTTAATTAAAAATAATAAAATATTAATTTTCAGTGGCCAAACTGCTCAGCACAGCGAGGCTGGTCCTAGACTCGACAAGTCTAGCACCTGCTTCTGAGCCCAGAAGATGTTATCCTCAGAAGAGGAGCGACCATAAAAGATCTAAAACCAGAACGTGTTTAGGTGAAGCCTAGTACAAACGGACCCGAATAAAACATTTCTTGTATCTGCAGCAAACCTGGTATCCCAGTGGCTGGAAACCTTGTTCTATTGTTGCGTAGCGTATCCAAAGGTCAAGTATTTACATCAACAATGAGCAGAAATTAACTTTTAATCTCCAGACACAAACTGCGTCACACATCCCGGGATGGTTACATCCGTCTGGCCTCCAAACGAGAAACTCAAAAGATCTACAACCTCACAACCAAATAAGTATAAGTGCTGGAAGACGAGGCTTTCTGCGCTTTCACTCTGAATAAAGCTCATCTAACTAGAATCATAAATGACTTTACAACTTTACACACACACACACACACACACACACATGTGTAAGAAACATTTCCCCTCCACACCAAGAATTAACCTCTGAGTATCTGAGTGAATGTGTGATTTGTTTTTTTGTTTTTTACACATTTATGTAAAGTGAACGTTAAAACCTTAATATTCATCTTATGATGTAGGAGTATAGTGATAGATCAACTTGTTAAATCAACAAACACTGATCTGGTGTAGATTAAGATCTGAACTGAATCATTGCAGGAAAACTATTCTTTTTAACACATCATTGATTAAATGCACATATTATTCAAACACTCTGGGATGTAAACATCTTGTTCATTCAACACATTTGATTATATCAACCTGTAAAGTTGTAAAGTTATGATTCAAGGAAGATGAACTTTGTTCAGAGTGAAAGCCGCAACTACAACCTCCACACACTAGATGTCGCTTTGGTGCTTGTGTTCCATATCCAACCTTTAAACGCAGTCTAACCGTTGTCAGGGCACATTGTTAAATTACTACTAAAATATCTCATGACATAATCACACGGCAATCATGTATCCAGTGAGATGCAGATTTGTTTAAATGAATTGGTTTTCTATGCATTATTACAATGGTACAAAAATTCTTTGAGGAACTGCAGCTAAACATTTTTATCAACAGTGAAAAAGAGATGTTCAGCTGCGTAAGGCCAACGGTCAGGCCTTAGAATATAAGCAGCCTTACACTTGGTGCTGTGCTCCTCCTGCTCATGAGGTAGACCGTCTGTGCTCTCTGATGGGTCCTCCGTGGTCTTATTCAGACTTGGGCTTCCTGAGCCCCAGGAGAGAGCTGGCCATCAGATGTTTCTGTCTCTGAGACACAGCAGCAGTTCAGATGGCAGACTGAAACAGGATTACATTTGTTCCTTGAATGAGGTTTTTATCTTCCCCATCAATCAGAAGATCCCACTGATTGAAATTCTTCTCCAGACCTGGGAAAATGCAGGAGAGTCTTTAATAACCTCGCATTTACTCTGACTGATGGAGTCTTACTTTTCTTACCAAGGTGGCGCTGTAGAAATGCTAAGGTTGCTTTGTTGGAGAGGTCTATGGCCAGTTCTGGGTCGATCTCTCCTTTAAGCTTCATCAGCTTCCCAATCCAGTTTCCTGTCAGGAAGGTGAAGTCTGGGAAGCTCTGGTGGACTGTCCCTCTGAAGAAATGAAGTAGATGATGTGGCGTCCTCAGCAGTGTTCAACAACTGTCTCGTTTGCTGTACCTGATGGTGATCATCTTCCTCTGAATAACGGCGGAGTCCAGCTGCCTCATGCGGCCGATGTTCCCCGCCCACTGGAACTTCTCGGAGTTGATAAAGAAAATTGGCTGCTTGACTCGAGGAAAGATCTCATCATTCAAAGGGAACATCCAGGCATCCAGAGCGACTCCACACCTGACAGAAGAACAAGGTTTTCAGCAGGTAGCCTCACATTAACCTCTGCTTTTTAGTTGTGTATGGGTGGTGCTGTTGAAGTTTAGCTTTACATGCATGTTGTATATAAACAGGTGCACGTAATATTTTTGGGTTGGTACTCAGGGGAGAACCTATGGTTGCTGCTTGATCCTCACATTTTTACTTAATTCTTAACCCAACTCACAACAGGAACAAAACAGAGCAACGCGTTGATGATGCAACATATTTTCATTTTGACCGACAACAATAAGTACAACAGGTACATATTGCCAGCTCAACTTCAACCTTCTAATTTTCAAATAACATGACTGAATTGTTTGAATGTAGAACACAACGTGTAAACAGCTGCTTTTGTGATAACAAAAATCAAATCAAATACATTTTAAAGCCATCCATCCATCCATTTTCTGAACCCGCTTTTAAAGCCCTTAACAAAATTCCTATTTCAGAGCACTGAAGTTTTTAAAATGGCATAAATGCTGTTTTTATTTCTAGACTCTCATCATCCTCCTCACTACCCTGACTGGCTTCCTCCAGTTCACACACAGCAGAGGACAACTTTCTGACGTTCTCTGCTGTTAGCATGTTTATCAAACGCTGGATGACTGAAGTTTTTAGTGCCTATGTAAAAGGCTCTGTTTTTGTCAGCCAGGGCGGGATTTTCACGGCAGAATCTGCACCACATCTCTGTGCGTTCATCGTTTGTTTGAAGCCAGCCGACCTCCTGCAGCCACTTCTCCGCGAATACTCTTTTCTTTAGCGGTTCCGACTCAGTCTGACGTTTTTTTTGGAGGCGGAGGAACACCAAAATAATGACTTAACTGCTTGCTTCTTGGACATCTTTAAAATGCTACAGAAATGTCTTCCTTCCTCCACAAAATCTTAGGGGCGCAAATGCATGCTGCAGCTTTTTTTCAGGTGCGCATTGTTAATTTTGCCAGCGCATGCACACCTGCAGACCACTCATGTGCACACCTGTATATAAAGTATGTTCACTAGAACAGAAATGCTAAAACAACGGATCACTTATGGAACCTTACTCTGAGTCTCCGCCCTTTGTTTGCTACTAAAATGTTTGTATTTAAAAAAAAAAACAAGCTTACTTGAATTTAACCTCTTTGCAGAGAGCTTCAATAGCTGTGGCTCCTCCAAAGGAATGCCCCATTATTGCAGTCCGACACAGATCCATGGAGTTCTGTTGGCCAAGGTAAAACGAACATTACTTTAGTTTACGACTCGCTGACCCCAGGATGGATAAAACACATTTGTGTTTCATATGAAATGACAACGTAGCAGGAGCTCAGGTGAGAGGGTTGTTGAGCCAAGCACAATTCTGTTAAGAGTATGTTGAAACAAACTAAATATTTACAATAAACGCCTGGAAATAAGAAAATGAGCTCCTAACTACCGTGTTTTCATACGTCTTAGTCAACATTAATCCTGCTGGATTGCAGCGAAATCAAAATCTTTATTCAATCCACCTTTTCACCGTAGACTGTCGGGGAACTCTTTAGCATCGTGCATTCCGATTTGTGCATTAACTTTAGTAATTGCTGCTTCTTTACTGCAACCGTTTGGACATGCAGCAAGGAGGAAGGGAGGTAGACTTTCAGCAGGAGGAGGCTTAAGTCATTTGGAGCCACCAGGTAGGAGAAATACAGGATGTAGTGAGAGAGAGGACAGGTAGATGATGGAGCTGGATGGTGACCCCTGAAGGCAAATGCCAAAAGGAAAAGAGGATGATGATGCCGTTTGATGTTTATGTCTTGCGTTTACATCTGTGTCCATGTTCTTCAGAAGCTTTAAAGGTGTGGGCGACTTATTTAATCAATACATTTGCAGTGGGCTCCAGTAGGCGTAGATGCCTCGTAAGTGGAACAACATACTGGTGCACCGTTACCAGGAACTGAAGTTGCCCACATCACAGCTGCACATCAGAGAGAAATGACCCAATAGTGATCCTTAAAGGGCGAAGCCCACTAGGAACAGAACTCAGAGTCAACCCAAGCAAAACCACCACTCAGACTTAGCTGATGACCTTCTCATGGCAGCTGACTCCGGTTTTCTTTCTCTACTCATCCTTCTTGATCTTAGTGCAGCTTTCAACACCATCTCTCACTCAACCCTTCTTAACCGGTTAGCTTCCCTTGGTATCACTCACACTGCTCTCGCCTGGTTCTCCTCCTATCTCACTGGCCGATTTCAGTCTGTTCAATTAAAATCCTTTTCTTCTCACCCTGTTGCTGTTTCTGCCGGTGTTCCCCAGGGCTCTGTCCTTGGACCTCTCTTATTTATCATCTACATTCTTCCACTTGGCCATATCTTTCGCAAATACAAGATAAATTTCCACTTCTACGCAGATGACACTCAAATCTATATCTCCTCTCAACCCGATGCTATCTTCCCTCCAGTCTCCCTATCCAGCTGTCTCCTTGAGATAAAATCATGGTTCTCTTCAAACTCAACAGCAATAAAACCAAAATTCTACTCATTGGCAAACCCTCCACGCTGAACATATCCCCCAGCATATCAATTAACATCGAAAATTCCTCCATCCTTCCTTCCCCCCATGTAGAGTCTTGGAGTCATCCTTGACAGCACTTTATCATTCAAAGCCCACATCAACAACATCATTGGCTCAGCCTACTTTCATTTATGCAATATCAACCGACTCCATCCCTCTCTCACTCCTCATGCTACAGCCATCCTCGTACACAGCCTAGTCACTTCTAGGACTGACTACTGTAACTCTCTCCTTTTTGGTCTCCCCCATAAATCCCTCCATCGGCTCCAACTCCTCCAAAATGCTGCTGCACGGATCATCACTCGTACCCCCTATAGAGATCACATCAGCCCTGTTCTTCAGCGTCTCCACTGGCTGCCTACTGAACACAGAATCTCATTCAAAATCCTGCTTCTCACCTACAAATGTATCCACTGTCTCGCCCTTCCTTACCTCTTCGATCTCATCCATGTTGCTGTCCCATCTCGCTTCCTCAGGTCTTCCTCTGCCATCCACCTTGTGGTTCCTCCTGCTCATCTCACCACCGTTGGAAACAGAGCCTTCAGTCGCTCTGCTCCTCGGCTCTGGAACTCACTTCCTCCTGACATCCGAAACACTGACTCCCTCCTCTCATTCAAATCCAAACTCAAAACACACCTGTTCAACCTGGCTTACACTCTCTAGCCCACAAACTCTTTGACATTTATAGCATACTTTTTGTAATTTTATTGTTTAAATTATCTTATTCTTATTTGTGTATAAGTTTTATCATGTTTTGTGAGGTGACCTTGGGTTTTAAAAGGCGCCTATAAATTAAATGCATTATTATTATTATTATTATTATTATTATTATGAGGGAAGCGTGTCTTGAACATTTCAGAGGAACACCATCTCTGCACCTTTGCTACCTAAACTCTTCAACATAAAAAACATTTGACCTATAACTTCAACAGTATTATTTGTTCATTGCCTTTAGTTAGAAACGTATTTCCTCTCCTGAACATCAGAATTTTTTGACGCCTGCTGAAAAGCTGCAGCTGTTACCTCCAGTGTCGTCCAGTCAAACGGCGTGTGCAGAACGTTGCGAACAGCTGCACCTGCATTGATTTCCGTGAGTTTATCCAGAGCCAGGATGCACTCATCCGCTCGCTGTTTCACCTGGAATAAAAGCAGCTTTTACTGATGGTGCAAGTTCATTTTCTTTCTTTGAAACGACAAACTTGGTTCGAAGACAAAATGTCCCAGATGAACGTGCCTGACCCCATCTGCAGGTGGATCACTGACTTCCTGACAGACAGGAAACAACAAGTCAGGCTGGGGAAGAATGTCTCGGACCACCGGGCCATCAGCACCGGCTCACCACAGGGCTGTGTTCTGTCCCCTCTGCTCTTCTCCCTGTACACCAACAGCTGCACCTCCAAGCATGAGTCTGTCAAACTAATTAAGTTTGCTGACGACACCACCAGCATCGGACTCATCTCTGATGGGGATGAGTCCGCTTACAGAATGGAGGCTGAATGTCTGGTGTCCTGGTGCAGCCACAACAACCTGGTGCTAAACACCCAGAAGACAGCGGAGGTTGTTGTGGACTTTAGGAAACACACACACCCCATCGCCCCCTTAAACCTGTCTGACACTCCCATCACGATGGTGGACTCCTGTCGCTTCCTGGGCACCACCATCACCCAGGACCTCACATGGGAGCCCACCATCACCACCATCAGAAAAAAGGCCCAGCAGAGGATGTACTTCCTGAGGCAGTTGAAGAAATTCAACCTATCACCACAGTCGATGAGGCAGTTCTACACCGCTATCATCGAGTCCATCCTCACCTCCTCCATCACCGTGTGGTACGCTGGAGCTACCACCAGGGACAAGAAGAGGCTGCAGCGTGTCGTGCGCTCTGCAGAGAAGGTCACTGGCTTCAAACTCCCCTCCATTCAAGATCTGTACACCTATAGGGCATTGAAGCGTGCAGGTCGGATAATAGCCGACTCGTCTCACCCTGGACACAGTCTCTTCGACTCGCTCCCATCTGGCAGAAGGCTCAGATCCATTCGGACCAGAACCTCTCGCCACAAAAACAGTTTCTTCCCCTCTGCAGTTGGACTTTTGAACGAAAATCCTAGGGCAACTCACCCAAATCGATTGGTCCCAGTCACGTGACCTGATGCTGTGCTTGAACCATTCAACAAACACTCAGATAACTACCTACACGGAGTAGATAGCTGCTTCTCTAATTCTTGCCACTTTTTACATTAATAATTTTATCATGAGTGTTTTATTAGTTCTTATATTTGCTTATCTCTTAATTAATTTTTTTCTATCTTACCTTCTGCACCAAAATACCGCAGCAATTTCCTAATGTTGTGACTTGGCACACATATGGCAATAAAAACTTCTGATTCTGATTCTGAAAGTGAAATGGCGAAGCTTTGTGCAGGACGCAGCAGTGTTTTCTAACTCGTGTTAAACCTTACCCTCCGTAATCCTCCTTACCTGCTGGTTTCTGAGTGGGAATTCCCTCTCTCCGTGCCGTAAAGCTCTGTAGTACATCCACTCCATTAATAAGTCCTCTGGAGCCGAGGCAGATGTTTTTGGAGAATTGCCTTTGGCTCTTTCTGATGCTGGTTTCTCACTAAAATAATACGTCGCTGAGGCAGACTGGTCTCTGAGAAGAGGAGAAGATGACAAAAATTCTGTGTCAGCATGGAAGAAAAGCCCAAACTGGTGGTGGACTCGGCTCTTGTAATTACTATCAAGGAGATTCTGATCTAGAGTGGAAATTAATGCATTTGCGAGGAAAATAAGTAAGTGTGTTGGAAACTACTTCCTTTATGAAACCAGAGCGCTGGTTTTAGCACGTTCTACTGAAACATCCTGTTTCACACGAATGCAAAGAAATCACTAACAATCTGCACCTATGCCAGACTGTGGAGGTCGCCGTGTTCAGACTTGTTCCCAAAGGTCCAATGAAAACCCAATGGTTCTGGTGGAATACAAGAACATCACCACAGCAACATGGTCTGTCTGATGACAGAGACGAGAGTAACATGACTCTCATACGCCTCGGTCTGTGTGACCAACGACAGACCAGCCGTGGCTATTCTCTTCATCTCCATACGTTCCTCTTGTCTCTATACTGAAAAGAAATGTGATGACCTGGTTTGTACCATTGTCTGCACACCCTTTCCACTCCTACTCCACGGATTAACACTGTCACTCGCAGAGGAGACTAACCTTTTGTCATGGCTTGATTGGCTAACTTTGAGCTCGAATTCCCTCAAAATGACATTTTTTTTAGTTTTACAGTTCCCGTTTGGTTCTGCTCCACTAGCGTTTCATCCAAATATGTGCACAAAAAGAACAGATTAGTTTACATTTTTATTTCTGAAATAATTAAAAACAAAAAGAAAATCCCACCTGTGTTCTACTGATGCCACAATAAATCCACGTGAAGCCAGTTCTGCACATATCGCCGAGTACAAAGTCCTAAGTAACACAAATAAAGCTGGTTTTAGTGTCAGTAATGAGTCGATGTGACAGCAGGGGGGAAACTAGCGTGTACCTGAAGGCACCAAGGCCATGGGAGAAAATGACCACAGGGCACTTTTCATTCGACTTGAATGGAGCGTCCATGTAGGCTGGGATCTTAAAAGAACCTGAAATAAACCAGAAACCTTCACGTTACCCTTCTGAACAACAAGAATGATGTGTGAAAATGACCTTGCACAAATGAAACAAACCACTTCTGCTTTCTTCCCGTCTCAAGTGTTACATTATTGCTGCAGAGTCAGGAGCTGAAGAGTGTAAAGTACAGCTTACTATCCTAATGTGTGTGGCAGAGGCACGAGGAGAACATCAGCTTGGTCTGTCCTGAGAGCTGTTGTGGTCAGACATGTTTGCTGTGCTGTGAAAACGTATTTACCTCCTTACAGATTTCTTTTTCTTGTCATATTTCAGAGTAACTGACCTCTAACCTGTCAAACTGGTCTCGCATCCAGTGGAGGAATGTGGTCCCTCTCTTCTTTACTGGATTGTCTGAATTCAGCCACAGGGGGTTTTCCAGCAGGAACGTCTTGTTTAAGGTCAAAAGGTCAAATGTTCTCCTTCAGAACGCTCTGCTACAACAGAATTCAGGGTTCCGTCAGTCGCAGCAGGTGGTCCTGGAGCAGCCCCAGACCATCCCACTACCACCACCGTGTATGGTGCACACGCCTTCCAGAACACTTTTCTCATCGAACATTTTCTCTCAGAGGTCTTTGGGATTATCAAGATGTTGTTGGTAAATGTGAGATGGTCTTTGAGGTTTGATTTGCTCAGCAGAAGTTTTGGTCTCAGAAGCATTTACTCTCACCCGTACCTCTGCTTTAGACATTCTGGGTTCATTAGTTCCTGCATCTCTCTAGAACAGGGCTTGGTGTATTACCACCATTTATAATGATGGATTAGATTTATATAGCCCTTTTCAGAGAATCCACCTTCCTCCTCACTCAGCTGGTGATAAATATTTGAGTTTTACAAAAAAAAAAAAAAGAAATTTGTAAGGAGATGAATGCTGACCTCAGTAAGCGCTGCTCACGTTTAAACAGCAGCAGAGAAGCGGATCTATTTGAATTTGCTTTAAATATCTCTGTAAAGGTCATTCTATTGGTTTAGTGTCAATGAAGAATAGTCAGGTGAGAACTAGATGAAATGCAAATGAAATAAAAACGTGTTGGATTCTGTTGCGTATTTCAGAGGCGGTTTACTCACCAAAGAGGTGGTCGAAAATCCCTTTACTGAGACTCCTGTTGATCTTCATGAAGTCTGCCAGGCCGTTAAAATACTCTCTACACGGGACCCAGTCAGGTTTCTCTGCCTTTTCTGTCTCCTGGCACGGATAGTAAAGTCTGAAGAAGCTGCCCTGTTGGCAACACACACACACACGCACACACACCTCTGAACATCTCAGCCTAAATATCTCGATCATGATTCTTTTCCAGACAGCCAGGTGAAAGTAAAATAACAAAGTAAAATGCAATTCAGTAGAAAAACGAATAGAGACCAGTTTGCCTAAGCAAATCTGACACCTACACAGATTAGTCAGGTGTGGGCGTGTTTTCTCATCTCACCTTTGCAGTGTGATCCATCATGAAGTCTGTGCATCCCACAGCGTTGGGACCCTTAGCAGGAGGGATCCCTAGATGAGTGCAAGAGTTCCCCATGGCCAGCGAGCCTGGTGTGTATGTTTGTGCTCACACACACACACACACACACACACACACACACACACACACACACACACACACACACACACACACACACACACACACACACCTCATTAGAAAACGCAGCATGACATGACCTTACTGGAAAATGACGTCCTGTTATGTATTATCAGCATTATGACCAAAGGTCACAACACACTCACGGTCTAAACTGTTTCAGATCAACAGAGATTTTCTTAAACTTTTTAAAGACGAATGTCAAACTGCCCCTTAACTTTTCTTGTTTACTCAACATTAGCAGATGTTTTAATTAACTAGTAAAACCAGTGACTGATGTTACCCACCTGTCCTCCTTGTCCACTCAGACTGTCGACCCGGCGTGTCGATGCTGTTAGCTACGGAAACATGTTGGAATAACAACAACTTAAAACCAGGTCTACCGGAAGTACAGACGTGCGATGGGCGGTCGTGTTGCTACATCAGAGATGTGTCATCAGAATGACATTCCTCAGAAACCCAATAATAAACCTGCACCCGTGTGACTCACAGCGTTTAAACCTGTTTGTGGCTGACAGCGAAACAAGACCACGTGACCCTTCCGCCTTCTCCTATTTGTTAACCTCTAGCAGTCAGCTCATATTGTTCTTTACTATTTTTATCAATATGCGAGTCACTTTATGTCCTACACAACCGTTATAAACACGTATACTATATTTGTGAACACATTTACGTGAACTGGCTAATTTAATCCATTAGCATAGCCATTTCGACGAGAGGAAGGTTGTCCTCCGAGTCGGGAGAGGGCAGCAGAGAGAAATCTCTCAGGAAAACAGCCGAGCATCAACAAACCAAAATGATGGCGTGTTAGCAAAGCCGGCTGTTTTGGACACATTTATTACTTCGTCATTAAGTTAAAATGAAGTTGGTGAGTAGAGAGCTCGGATTTTATGAGGCATATTATGCGTGTGCGAACCAAGTTTGTTAGAAGTTCTAAAAACAGAAAGCATCCAGATAACCGTGTTTGCTAGCTAGCTAAAACCAGCCTGTGGTTATAGTGGAGCTGCTAGCAGCACGACTACTTAATGAAATAAGTTTTGTTTGCAGTTAGGATCAAATGAAAGTACAAATTAAAATATTATTTTGATGATCTGTGTTTGTTTCATAAAGGTGCTCTCGGTGTTTATTCTTTTGCAGTATTGTTTGTCTGGTCACCCCACATTGCCTTGCAATGTCCTCAAGTTTAAGTCCACCACCATCATGCTGGACTGTGGACTGGACACGACCTCAGTCCTCAATTTTCTTCCCCTTCCTCTGGTACACAGGTGAGATACCATCGTCCATATGTGTGAATGGCGTTAGGTAAAGACTCATGATGATTTTATCTTCTAAAACATCAGCCCAAGGCTCTCCAAGCTCACAGGCTGGACCTCAAAAGATGGAACGGTAAATCTGGAAAAGGTACATTTAGTTGAGAATATTTTCCCTCCAGCATAAGATGTAGCCATGCAAATGAAATGCAAATACGATGTTTGTCTCTACAGGAGCTGAAGGAGTGTGCTGGAAGGGTGTTCGTGGACTCCCAGCCAGAGTTCTGCCTCCCAGAGGTAGTTGAACCAGATTACTGTTGTGATAAAACAGGCATATTTTCCTAATCTAGATAAACAAAGTGGGAGAGTTACAGTTATCTTACTTCTCTGCTGTTTGTAAATGTAATCAGTGACAGTAGGAACAGATTGTGATGAACAGAACTACACCTGAGGTCTGCCCTACTAATACTAATCACAGAGAGAACTGCTGGACCTGTCAACCATTGATGTGATTCTCATCTCCAACTACCACTGTATGATGGCGCTGCCCTACATCACTGAACACACGGGCTTCACAGGAACGGTGTATGCCACCGAGCCCACCCTGCAGATTGGCAGGTAAACATTTTTTATGCTTTTGTAAAAAATCTCAGCTACAAACCCAAATTCTTATCAAAACCCCTCAAGAGGTTTTGTTGCTTGGATTGAAAAATATTTGATTAGCTATCTGTGTAAAACTTGGTTTTCCAGGCTTAACATTTAATTACAGATTGTTATTGTTTTTTTATAAGATGCAGAATAACTGCGAGGCGTGTTTTGGGAGGTGCTTCGTCAAAGGTTGCTCTATTCTGTAAATCTGAGGAGCTGAGATGCATTCAGACCAGGTGTTTAGGGGGGGCGGGGGGGGGGGCGGCTTTGTTGTGACTTAAGACACCAATATATCAGACATATAAATTATATTAGATTCTTTTTAATGTGTTGGGTTTGGGCTCTAACAGAAGCAACATTCAATCTCCTATTTCCTGATGGCTCTTGCTTCCTCAGGCTGCTGATGGAGGAGCTGGTAAACTTCATGGAGAGAGTTCCTAAAGCCCAGTCTGCTACCTGCTGGAAGAACAAGGACCTGCAGAGGTGGGAGCAGCTGGGATTCATTTTATTTGATTTATTAAAGGCAGATAATAACAGGAAAATAGGACTAAAATGTTTTCACAGCCCGAGTTTGTAACCATTGTCTTGCTTAATGTCTTCGATCATAGAGTCAAAAATTACTAACATACGAAAATACGTGTGTAAAAATCCACCTGCCAACAAGCAAACTAATAAATACATGACATCAGCCTCTGGATACCATCTGACAGAACATGATTAGTTAATTTATTCATGAATCTATTTGACTTCTGAATATAATTTGTACCTAAGAGTTAGGAGTGGGATTATTTGAGCTCCTTGTATTTTGGGTCATCTTGGTACTTTTAAAGCAAAATCGATTTTCTACTAACTAATTAATAAAAACATTGCTGGGCTGGAGTCACAGCTTTGACACAAGGATGTTTGTGGAATTATTGGAACAGTACTCAGAGATGAAAAAGACCTAGACCTCTGACTCTTACAGTAAAGAGTACAAAAACCTCAGAAAACAAATAAAACTATAATTTAATGAACAGATTTAGTAGTTTTGTACCAAAGGGTCTGAAGTGGTTCAAAGGCAGAAATTCACATTAGTCCAAAAGACTAAAGCTTCCATCTGATTTAAGATAATTTGTTTTTCATTAATTCCAGTCCAGTTAAGTTCCAGTTTGGTTAAAAGTCTAATCAGACTGGTTTCTAGAGACAGACAGAAGCTTGTTTAGGTGATATTAGGTTGTCGGCTGATTAACTCTTCAGACCGACTCACAGAGAAAACTTTAAAGGTTCCTCAGAGAACGAGTGCTGTGACATCCTGGACAGAATATTGTATCTCTTCCAGAAAGACTTGAGGTTGACTTTGAGTCAGGATCAGATCACTGACACGCTCATCCCTTCCTGCTGTTACCCCTGAGAGGCAGGGTCACGTGTGTTTATTTATACCATCTTTATATTTTTATCTGTTCACTTCAACTGCAGTAGAAAATAAACCAATCACAACACAAACGCAAGTTATTGTGATAGAAAGGTGCTCCTGCATCATCAGGGTTCTACTGATGCTCCTGCATCATCAGGGTTCTAACGCTGCTCCTGCATCATCAGGGTTCTAACGCTGCTCCTGCATCATCAGGGTTCTAACGCTGCTCCTGCATCATCAGGGTTCTAACGCTGCTCCTGCATCATCAGGGTTCTAACGCTGCTCCTGCATCATCAGGGTTCTAACGCTGCTCCTGCATCATCAGGGTTCTAACGCTGCTCCTGCATCATCAGGGTTCTAACGCTGCTCCTGCATCATCAGGGTTCTAACGCTGCTCCTGCATCATCAGGGTTCTAACGCTGCTCCTGCATCATCAGGGTTCTAACGCTGCTCCTGCATCATCAGGGTTCTAACGCTGCTCCTGCATCATCAGGGTTCTAACGCTGCTCCTGCATCATCAGGGTTCTAACGCTGCTCCTGCATCATCAGGGTTCTACTGATGCTCCTGCATCATCAGGGTTCTAACGCTGCTCCTGCATCATCAGGGTTCTACTGATGCTCCTGCATCATCAGGGTTCTAACGCTGCTCCTGCATCATCAGGGTTCTAACGCTGCTCCTGCATCATCAGGGTTCTAACGCTGCTCCTGCATCATCAGGGTTCTAACGCTGCTCCTGCATCATCAGGGTTCTAACGCTGCTCCTGCATCATCAGGGTTCTAACGCTGCTCCTGCATCATCAGGGTTCTAACGCTGCTCCTGCATCATCAGGGTTCTAACGCTGCTCCTGCATCATCAGGGTTCTAACGCTGCTCCTGCATCATCAGGGTTCTAACGCTGCTCCTGCATCATCAGGGTTCTAACGCTGCTCCTGCATCATCAGGGTTCTAACGCTGCTCCTGCATCATCAGGGTTCTAACGCTGCTCCTGCATCATCAGGGTTCTAACGCTGCTCCTGCATCATCAGGGTTCTAACGCTGCTCCTGCATCATCAGGGTTCTAACGCTGCTCCTGCATCATCAGGGTTCTAACGCTGCTCCTGCATCATCAGGGTTCTTCCTGGGCCGCTGAAGGAAGCTGTTGACGTGTGGACGTGGAAACGATGCTACAGCATGCATGAGGTCAACTCAGCTCTCAGCAAAGTGCAGCTTGTCGGTTATTCTCAGAAAGTGGTGAGTAGGGGTGTGTGTGTGTGTGTGTGTGTGTGTGTGTGTGTGTGTGTGTGTGTGTGTGTGTGTGTGTGTGTGTGTGTGTGTGTGTGTGTGTGTGTGTGTGTGTGTGTGTGTGTGTGTGTACTGGCACCATTTCTCTGGACATTGATACAGATTTGTATGTGAGGCTGTAGCCACACTGCTCATGTTTTTGCTCAGATAGAACCAACCGTCCTCATCATTGTGGGACCCACACAGCACCACTAGGGGGCAGCATCTGTTTTGAACAGCACAAAATACAAAGGAAGAACATTTTGAGCTTTCTAGTCATGCTTGTGTTTTGTCTGTACATGATTTAAATTGGTAGAGAATGGTTGTTTTAGAGTACAAACTAGTGTTGCAGGCAGCTCGGTCATCATTTCTGTTACAAAGTTCAGATCAAATTCCTGCTCCCCTAAAGCCGTGTGTGGACTAGAAACCAGTTTTTCCTCCTCAGGAGTTGTTTGGAGCTGTTCAGGTCTCCCCGTTGAGCTCTGGCTACTCGTTGGGAAGCTCCAACTGGATCATCCAGTCCCATCACGAGAAGGTGTCTTACGTGTCTGGGTCATCCCTCCTCACCACACACCCACAGGTAGCTCAGCTTGAATCAGATCATGGTACACGTGAGGCTTGATGAAACCTGAAATGCGTTTTCTCCTCTAGCCGATGGATCAGAGCTCGCTGAAGAACAGCGACGTTCTCATTTTGACTGGCCTCACACAGATGCCCACTGCTAACCCAGATGGCATGCTGGGAGAGTTCTGCAGCAACCTGGGTGTGTTCAGATGCTCAAAGTAAACCGTTCTTCCAGCTTTTAAATCCAAAGCATGAGTGTGTTTGTGTTTGTGTGGACCTGCAGCCATGACGATCCGGGCAGGAGGCAACGTGCTGGTACCGTGTTACTCCTCAGGGGTCATCTATGACCTGCTGGAGTGTCTGTACCAGTTCATCGAGAGCGCCAACCTGGGGACCACACCCTTCTACTTCATCTCTCCTGTAGCCAACAGCTCGCTGGAGTTCTCCCAGATCTTTGCTGAGTGGTGAGCAGCTGCTCCTCTTCCCCTCTGAACCGTAGCCCAACAGCCTTCACTGTTTCACACGTTTCAGGAGGATTTGAAATCCGATGAAGAAAGCCACAGCCTCTCTGTGACGCTCTGGTTACTTGTGCTTGATATTTCCAGGCTTTGTCATAATAAACAAACAAAGGTGTATCTGCCAGAGCCGCCGTTTCCACATGCAGAGGTGAGAGCTGCTGCTGCGGGATTCAAACTCTCAGTGAAGAACAAACGTTTCTAAATGAAGTCCAGCCTTCTTTGAACAAATGCACGTTTCCTGTTAATCCATAGGGCTCTCTGGGTTTGTGCTTATTTTCTCTCAGCTACCTTCACTTTTAGATCAGAATCAGAATTATCCGTCTTTATTATTGAATAGCTGTGGCAGCCATCTTGTTTCATCTCCTCAAACTTAGTAAAAAAAAAACAACCTTGGTTGTGTTTTGTGAACCTGCTCCACCTTTTGATGACCGCTGGTGTAAATTAGCTGTTGATGTTTCAGCTGATCCAGACCAACAAGCTGAAGCACTACCCCAGCATCCACGGGGACTTCAGCAGCGAGTTCCGGCAGCCGTGCGTGGTCTTCACCGGCCACCCGTCTCTGCGCTTCGGGGATGTGGTTCACTTCATGGAGCTGTGGGGCAAGTCCAGCCTGAATACAGTCATCTTTACTGGTAACCATCACACAGACGCTTCTGTGTGGTTCTGGAACAAGAACACAAACACAACCCTGTAACGTCTTCTTCTTGTCATCAGAGCCAGACTTCTCCTACCTGGATGCTCTGGCCCCTTATCAGCCGTTAGCCAT
The DNA here is from genome assembly GCF_043380555.1 of Nothobranchius furzeri. NCBI lineage: Eukaryota > Metazoa > Chordata > Actinopteri > Cyprinodontiformes > Nothobranchiidae > Nothobranchius > Nothobranchius furzeri. The sequence goes on from NC_091742.1 coordinate 17,907,184, forward strand.
GAAGTGTGTTTACTGTCCGATTGACACGCGGCTCAACTTCCACCAGGTGTCCAAACTGCTGAAGGAGGTCCAGGTAGGCTGCCTGCGTTTGTCCTGACACACCAGGGACATGTACACTCGTCTAAACAAGGGCAGACCGTTCTCGACACCATCCATCAGCTGGAGATCAAAGACTCCACCTGCCTGGTGATTTATGCCACTGAGCAAGGCAGCCAGCCATATCGCCATAAATCCGTCCTTTTTCTTCAGCTGTTTCTCAGAATACATATAGAATCGAGTAATCTGATTACTGGACCAGTAGTCAGAGGGTTGTAGGATTGATCCTGGTTCCCAGCAGAGAACTCTGCTGTTGTGTCCTTGGGCAAGACACTTAACTCTCCCTGCCTGCCGGTGGTGGTCAGAGGATGCCGGCGTATTGCTGCCTCGCTTCTTGTTAGTGTGCCCCAGGGCAGCTGTGGCTACACTGTAGCTCATCACCATCAGTGTGTGAATGGATGAATGGTGCACTGTAGTGTACAGCTCTTTGGAGTCCTCTGACCCTGAAAGGCGCTTCACAAGTGTGGCTCATTAAACAGCTCGCATTCATGTGCCTAATAAACCAGTCTGAGTTTATTCATGTGTGCATTTGTCCTGCAGCCCCTCCATGTGGTGTGTCCGGAGCAGTACACCCAGCCCCCCCTCAGCCAGTCCCATCGCTCTGACCTGATGCTGGAGCTGACGCCCCCTCCCATGCCCTACAGGCGCTGCTCCGTACTCAACCTGCCCTTCAGACGCCGCTACGAGCGCGTTTACATCCTCCCTGAGGTAACTGGCAGCTGCCTATTATCCAGTCACAGCATGGCAGCTGACCAACGTGCTGCACGGGTGAACAACGAAAACAGAATGCATAAAAACAATAAAGTACAAATCAGAAAACGAACACAACAAATCGATTACAACAATCAAATCGTGTGGTTCCAGGGCAGCTTTACACCGGGATCATGAACGAAGAGGCCTGCCTCACGTCAGGTGGAAGCCCGCTCCGCTCTGATTTCACAGTGCATGTCAGGAACGCATAAGAGCTGGTGGTTAGCGGACCTCTGAGATGTAGTGGGCACGTAGGGGATGAGCAGCTCAGATAGATGAGGAGGGGCTTCGTAGACAAACGTTAGAACTATCTACTGAACCCTGAAGAGAACGGAGCCAGAGTTGGCGTGATGCGTCTACGTCTGTTCGTGTTTAAGAAGTGCGCCACAGCATTCGGTACTGTCTGAAGACAGTCAAGGGAGGATTTACTAGTACCTAGGAGGATGGAATTAGCATGATCTAACCTAGAGGTTGTGGAAGCACGGATGACGGATTGCAGGTGAGATCTTGTGAGAACGTGTTAACCAGCGGAGTAAGAAGCAGAACTATTCCTGGTTATAAGTAGGAAAACCAACCTCCAGTAAGTAAAAGCTTCCAGTTAAATATGAAAGTTGAATATTCAGCTGACGGTGATTCTTCTTTTTGTAGCTCGCCAACTCACTGACGCCCAATGAGGTAAAACCTGGTGTCTCCGTGGCAACCGTCTCCGCAGTGCTGCACTCAAAGGACAATAAGCACACTCTGCAGGTGAGTCTTTTAATGTCAGGTTTATATCTGCAGTAGAAGGACGTAAAGGTCAAACGGCCACGAAGAAGCCAGGACCTCTACGGCTGGGGCTGTGCAGCAACTAGGCTGCCACAGCCCCATCTAGTGGACAACTTTTGTTTTTACAGTTCTCGTTCGTTGAGCTGACATTGATTTGAGGCTCTAGCTTGACAGTTGGAAATGTTAGTTTTCTCTGAAGTCTCCGGGTTGGACGGGCAGACGGATAAATGAGGCTTTTACCCATAAACCAGTGTGCTTCTAACTCCAATCTCAGAAAGCTCTTCTTGGTTCATGTAACTGGTGAAGCAGTGGGTAGCACTGTTGCCTCATAGTAAGAAGGTTGCAGGTTCAAATCCTGGTGGCTACATGTGTGTTTCCTCCCATAGTTGAACTAGCTGTTAGCTTGTGTCAGATGAAAGTTGTCCTTCTGTGATCCACTTTATTGATTTAATGGCTTCCCTCTGAACTTTGAAATCTAGTCTACAGTAAAAATGTTATTTTTATTGATGTGAAACTCTTGGTAATTGTTTACAGGGTAATCTTACCTGTGAAGAGGTTGGTGGTTCGTTAGTCTTGGTCCATTTGATTTGTGACCTCAAGTCCACCTTCATCAGGTGGAAATAAACAAATGAACTCGCAGCCCGTTTGTTCACAAACTGGTTCTGGTGCCTCAGAAATCCAGACGCTTTTCTTTAGAACAGATTCACAACGAGGCTGGAACCCTGAGGAACTCCACGCCTAAGTGTTGCTGCTGAGAAACACACTTCCTGTGGCTCATGCTGTGATCGGCGGTGGCTCGGGTTCAGGAAGGTCAAAGCAGCAATAATAGGTCATTAAACCCCCCCACAGGTCAGCTGACTATTTCCACTTGTGCGTTTCCAGTCGGTGCCCAAACCGCCACCCGTGGCCCCCAGCAAGAAGAGGAAGAGGGTAGTGGAGGAGCCTCCTGTGGGTTTGGCCCCCAAACCCCTCCTGAGTGGAGCTGTGCCCCTGGAAAGTTTCCTGGTCACATTACAGAAGGTCTGAATTCAGAGAGAATGCAGGACTTCTATCTGCCTGAAGTCTTTGAGCACAGACTTGGTGGGAGTTTAATTCTGATTACCTTTCTCTTCAGCACGGGATCACGGAGGTTAAAGTGGAGGAGACACCAGATGGACACATTCTGCACCTGCAGGCTGAGGACACGCTGATCCAGCTGGAGGACGACGGTACGCACATCGTCTGTGACAACAACGAGCCGCTGCGCACCACGCTGCGGGACCTGGTGCTTCGCTTCCTGCAGAAACTCTGATTTAGTTTCAGACTGTGAGCAGGTCACACCTGCAGAGTGAAGCTCACTTGTGTTTTAGTTTTATAAAACTTCTTATTTTCTATTAAAAACAACATTAAGGGGGTGTCTGCTGTGAGAAGACTGAAGTTTTGAGTTGCAGAAGTGAAAGTTGAGCAGAAAAACACCACACACACACACACACACACACACGGAGAAGCTCCATAAAGAGAGACCATCAGCCGTTTCTTCTCTGACGCCCTCCTCCTGAACCAGATCAGGACTCTTAACGTGGTAGATCTCAGGTTTTAGCTGACAGACACTCTGCTAGCTCTTCAGATGTGGTCTCGGAGTGGACTAGGTGGGCGTTCTGCTACGCTCAGACAAGTTTGAGGTTCCACATGTTGTGCCTCAGAGAGGCTGTTCTGCAGACCTCGGTAGGAACCAGTGGTTATGCTGTGGTCTGTCACCGAGAACCCTAGTGATGGTTTTGGTTTCAGATCCCAGTAGAGAAATGAGCGAGCGGTGTATAGGCTCCACATCTGCTGATTTAAATGAGCAGCGTCTGTAGAAGTCAGCTTGGTTATCATTTCATGTTCAAATCTAGTATTATGCTAGCCCTGGTAACCAGTTTTAGCCTTTTCCCTGCTTCAACACGCACAAATCAAATAAACCTGGCTTTAGCAGACAAGCTAAGGTAAGAACTCAAACCTCAGCTGGGTGCTTCCACCATCATCTAATGAAATAACACAAAAATAAAGATCCAACACGTTACGCGTCTCAAAATATTTATTTGTTGCAGGGATAACACGTCTCTAAAATACATCTGATACGCTTAGCATGTACAATATCTTACAGTGTTCTACATGTTTAATAAACTCAGCAGTAGGTGGAACATCTTTAAGAACACTCAAAAGTAAAATATAACACCACTTTTCCTTTAGGGAGAAGAACAAAGTTTGGACTTGGATCGAACTAGCTAACTGCCTCTGGGCAGAAAGTGAGTCAGGAGGAAGGAATCCGTGTTGGTCTGGCACGTCTCCTCGGTCGGTGACGGCAAACATAAAACCTAACATTCTGGATGTTAACCTTTAGCAAAAAGAGCAAGTAGTTCAGTTAGAAACTGTGTGATTAGACCTTTCCTAGGCCCGTTTGCTCTGTGTGCTAACGGGCTACAGGCAGTGCATCTGGAAGGTTTCAAGTGAGCTGACATCAGTCGTGCGGTCCAGGCAGCTTTAGGTGACCCAGTCAGTCAGAGGCTCATTTCTTTTCTTTCTTAACTGATTCATGAAAATGTCTAACAGCAGAGATTTCAGAGGACAACGTGAGGGCTGATGAGCTGTCTTTAAACTATTACAAATAAAAACCATGATTTATTTAAACACAGATTCATGTACGGGATGGGATTATTGCGTTTAGGGGTTCTGTGTATCCCAAACTAGCAGCACAAATGTGTTAGGAATTCTGAAATTCCTGGGAAGTCTGTTCCCAGACCTTGGATTAAAGCCCTCAGCTGTCGGATCTTGTGAAACAGCATTCTTGCGTTGTCTCGTTGACTGACCAGCTGAGTTGCAGGTCATTAATCTTCAGAGCCAGTTTATTTGTAATGATCAGTTTAGCTGGCAGTGATGACTGTGTCCTCTGTCCTCTCAGCCGTTTGGAGTTTTACTTGGATTCCTTCTCCGCGTCCAGCAGCGCCGAGCGGATGCCGAGCTTCTTCAGCTCATCCACCAGGTCTCCGTTCTGGTGCATCTGCAGCAGGATGTCACAGCCTCCCACAAACTCACCGTTGAAGTAAACCTGGGGGATAGTGGGCCAGTTGGAGAAGACTTTGACCCCTAGTGTTAGAGAAGAGAGATCATTGGTTTGCTCCTATGCTGTAAAGGTGGACATCTGGTAGATTTCTGTACTCACAAGTGAAGGGAGATGTACTAGTTACTAACAAAACTGGAGGTTATGTTCTCTGAGGTTATTAGAGCCCATTTTGGAATATTTAAAAATATGAATATTATATATTCCCCTCTGAGAGCCTGCTTATATTTTGTCTTCCGCATAACAAACCTTTATTTACCCTCTGAAGCCTAACAGTTGCCTTGCGTTAGAAAAAGTCATTGCATGTAAAGTTGGCAGAACAAGGGCAAAACACACCGACGATGCACATTAAAACTTTAAAGAAGTACCCAGAAAAAAAAAATCTGAATTCAGTTCACAACCGGACAATATAGAGCATGTTCTGTTAGAGTTGTTCAGTTTGTACATTTAGAAGTGCTTACTCGTCGCAAACAGTCCATATCAAAGTTTGTACTTGGGCCAGAGATGAACAGCAAGACATCAGTATTAGCCCTAAAAACCAGAATTGGTGTATATCTGGACATATCTACTCAGTTATGATGCTGAGCAAAAACGCTCCTGAAAAAGTAGAATCATTCATTAATCGCAAATATGAGATTTAAAGCACAATAAATGAGCTGGTTAGAGCCTAGAGTCTGAGATGTGAGTGGTGGTTCACCACACCCCGTGTGTCCTGCTGCATGCCTCTGATAAAAGGATAAACATCTCAGAGGTGTGGTTAGTTTGAATAAGACAGCAACTGACCTGGTAAATGAAAGGCTAAAGCTAACGAGGACACTGATTAAATCGTTAAAGAGGGTATCAGGAGAACCTGTTGCCCCTGTACCGACCTTCTCGTAGGTCCTGGTCCTCCAGAACGTTGTAAGCAGCATAGTTGTCCACTCCGTGCATCCGGAGGATCTGAACCACCGCGTTGCTGAAGCCACACATGGGCTGGGCTGGCGTCCCTTTGATAAACACCACCACTTTGTCCTTCTTCACCATTTCACCAAGGTCCTTCTGGAGGTCCGCCGCCGCGCACAGAAACCTGACCGAGGCCGACCACACGCGTCCATCCGCTTGCCTAGGCACACAGACCGCCGCGCCCGAGCGGAGACACCTGGCAGTAGATCTAATTAAACTGTTCATCTTTTATGAGTTTTGTCGTTCGTCGAGCAAAACTAAAGGCGAGTAAACGGACAAGTTCAGCTCAGAGGCAATAGAGAAAGTCGTCCGTCAACACATACGCTTAGGAGGCGGGATCTGGATGCTGATTGGACAACTGAGCTTGGCTGAAATCGAATATGCTTTACTATTGGTTTATTCAAATGTCAATCAAAAAAACTCAACGTCAGTTGCGCAAATTACTTTCTAAATATTGATTAATGTTTTCATTACAGCCTTACTACGACCTAAATAACTAGTAATTGTTATACTTGTCATACTTTTTTATTTTTTCAAAAATTCCTTTCGAAGTCGTGAAGTACTTCCGGGGTGAGTTGTACGAAACGGAAGCAGCCGAAGAAGAAATTTTCAAAGATGGCGGCCTACACGCAGAAAAATAACAAGCCAGGGAAGCCCGGAGGAAAACCTGGAGGAAAAGAGGCGCAGCCTCTAATAATAGCTAAAACTCCGGCAGATGAACAGCGTTTAAAGTTGGAGCGGTTGATGCGAAACCCCGACAAGCCTGCTCCCATCCCGGACCGAGCCAAGGAGTGGAACCCGCGGGCTCCGCCGGAGTTCGTCCGGGATGTCATGGGCTCCAGCGCCGGCGCAGGCAGCGGGGAGTTCCATGTCTATCGGCACCTCCGCCGCAGAGAGTACCAGAGGCAGGACTTCCTGGATAAAGTTGCCGCGAAGCAAGACAAGGACAAGGAGTACCTCCAAAAAGTGGAGCTAAACAAGAAGGCGGCAGAGGAGCGGACGGCGAAGCGGAGGAACAAGCGGGAAAAGCTGAAGCAGAAGAAACTGTTGGCGAAGAAGGCTAAACAGGAGGAGAAAAACCAGCAGGAGGCAGAGGAGAACTCCGAGAGCAGCGAGGAGGACAAGAAGGAGGAGAAAGAAGAGGAAGAGGGAGATGATGATGCCGAGGTTCCCAGCTTCATCATGGGGAGGAAATGAATCCATCAGCCATGTTTTGTGTGTGAAGCCTCAGAGAAGCAACATCATATATGTCATGTAAAAGGGAAGGGGATGGAGATCTCAGGCATGTTTGGACTCTGACGTTTCTACACAGATCATTAAATCTGTTTGGATTCACTTTGTACAAAGACTTGATGTTTGCATCTAAACTAAACATGTGCTCAGCTTTTCTTTATTTTAAATCCGATTACCATATTTTTAATAAAATAAGAAAAAAAGTTTTGTGCAGAGTTCCATTTTTATTGGGTTTAAAACATTTACTTTGCATGTCTGAGCAGTAAATAAGTGTCTATATTTGGGGGTTTTGCAGCCTTGTCTCTGCTCCTGGTGAAACTCGTCACCTGTGGGCTCCAAAAGGCTGCAGAAAGCAACTCCAGGGATTAAAAGGCATGGCTTCTGGAGGATCTGGAGCTTCATGTGCGATGTTCCTTGGACAGTCTCCTGCTTTCCACGGTGGTGATGACCCTGATCAGTGGCTCTCATCTTTCTTGAGGCAGGTAGAGGAAATCCTGGCAGCCAGATATTGTTTGAACAAGGGAGAGCTTTTCCTGTCAGACACTGTCAGCTGTCACACTGTTACCTGTTTTATTCCATTTTTCTAGTTTGGTTTTGAAGTGAGGCCTTTGCTCTCAAAGGAGAACTTCAAATTTAGGGTGGGCACTCTTCTGCTACCGTAGACCCTATCAAATTATTAGTTATTAGCTCAAGACTAATAGACATCCAACTTCATCTAATAAAACACACAAAGACGTTTATGGACACAGAAAGAAAGCACATTGAGTTGCTTCTGTGTATGAAATGTGCTTTAAAATAAAGCTGCCTTGTCTTTTAAAGAGGAAAAGAATCAGTGTTGAAGGATTTCACAAGGAATGTCTTAGCTACTAAAAAAAAAAAGTAAATGCAATTACTGTCACTTTGTTCTTTGATTAAACTTTTAAAGGAAATACTAGTAATCTCGTTTGATTCATGTCCACATACTCTGTTAATAAGGAATATTATTTAGGTCAACTAAAATCTGGTTTACGGTAGTAAGGATTTTTCTGTCCTCTGACAAAAGAAAAGCTGTTACAGGTAGCGTTCTTTGCACTTCTGGTAAGTTCCTTCAAAATAATACGCACTTAAACATGGCAACGATTTTTAAAGTTAGTTTAATAACAAAGTTAGTCTAGAACAGATAAAGGAAACGCCTAATGGAAACTATTTAACTGCTAAAACTCAAACGTATTTTATTTATCGATAAGCAGCAACTAGCCAACAGTCCTAACAGATCACATGCTCTGAGGGCGTATTGCGCAGCTGAAAAGACGGACTTCTGTAGCCCACATCGGTCGGTACCGGAAAGGTTAGGGTAACCCTAACCCACCGTCAGAACTACGTTAGAACCGACCACCAGAAGAGACGCGCGGGTCAGCTGGTTTGTGGGTCGAAACCATCAGAACCCCCGCCTGGACCGCCAGGAGAGGATGCGCGGCTTTTAAAAATACCAAGATGAATGGCTCGCTGGTGGCTGGGTCAGATCCAACTAGCAGAAGCCCGCATGATCCCCAGAACCGGATCACAGGCGTCTCTCTCTAAGCACTAAACTACGTTACGTGAACAGATATTAAAGAGTATGGGACATGTCAGGGACCGAGCAGTAAAACTCCAGGACAATGGTTTAAAAAGAATATCTTCTCCATTTATTTTATAAAGAATTAAAATCAAAACGGGCCCAAAGGAAAAAATGGCCACAAAAATAACCTTAACTAAAAGTAACAATCAAGACTCCCTAAACTGAGACACACAGGGGAATTTATACACACAGGCTAGCCTACAGACAACGAGGAGGGGAGAGACAAGGGAAACACTAAGACAAACAGTAAATAAACCTAGGAAACTAAGTCAACGAAGTACAACTACCACAAAAAAAGTTTAACTAATACATCCTAACAAAATCTGGTAAACTCAAGAGCTTCAGAATGTCTGGTTTCTGGTTTCTTCATTATCAAGTCCCCTGCTTCCAGGAGCCAGATGGAATGTTCCACTTCCTGCATGGAGTTACACTGGGCGTGTCCCCTCTCTCTGCCAGTTCATCCAATCTCAGGAATACAAATGAAAATAGTTTATGATCAAAAAAACTATGTGTTAGATAAATTACTAAATGTGTGCACCCATTAGTAAACATCTTACAATATTGCCAAAATGAAAGAATAAACCAGCGTGTGGAAAAAGATATTTAAATAATACTAACACTGAGAAATGGCTGGAGGAACCTCCACAGGACAGCTGACAGACGCTCATTAGTATTAATATTAACTGAACAATACTATTTTGAATTGTCTGGTACACAATAGTAATCTGTACACTATTGTGATGTTAGCACACGAGTTTAAGCTAGCATTGTTAACTCACAAGACACCTGCTGATTGAAATCAGGTGTGATGATGCAGGGTTGAAACTAAAATATGCTGGATAGCGGCCCTCGATGGACCAGGGTTCCCCACCCCTGATTAAAAGTTTCCTCTGTGTCAGAGCCGGCATTAGTCCATTATTTTCTCTGGATTAAGCTAACAGGACTCCCTCAGCTGGCGTCACTTTGTTTGGCCCAAAATAAAAAAAAACCTTGCTCACAAAAATGACTCTAAAAGCCTAAATAATTGATGTATGTGTTCAAAAAATGTTTAAAACCAGTTTCTATTACGTTTCTCTAAACATCGGTTCATGGGAGTCTCTAACCTGCAAGTGGCTCTTTAAAGAGCCAAAACAATTATCATTTGCACAGTTTCTCTTCTTTAAATCATGAATTAGTAATGGCTTTATTCTTTTATTTCATTAATAAATATTTTATCTATCAATTTAACACGGATATTCAATTCAATGCCAGTCCTGGAAGGCCGGTACACATTCCGTTATTGTGGTTTCTCTGCTTCAACACACTAGATTCAGCGGTTGAATCACCTGTGCAGACGCTCATCAGGCTCTGCAGAAACGCTTGGTCACCTTGGTGAGAATGTTTTGTGAAATCAGGTGTGCTGAGGCAGGGTTAAAACTAAACGTGCTGGATACCGGCCCTCCAGACCTGGAATTGAATACCCCTGAATCTATAATCCAAAAGTTTAATCTTACTCAAGAGTTCATATCAAAACTGAATCTACATTCACACACTCCTGCTTCTCGTCTCCACAGCTGTCACCTCTGTATTCAGAGTTAAGACTTTCTGTCTGGTTAGAGATCTCTTGCAGCATAGAGCCTGAACGCCCTGAGAGAGAGGTGGAGAGTTTGGCGTCACCTCTCAGCGGTTTGGAGAAACAAATTCCTGAAAATGATACAAACACTTATCCTACAAAGGTGTTTTACTGCTCTTTGACCTGCCGTTTCTCCAAAAATCTACAGTAAAATGATGAAATATGTATTCTGCTTATAGTTTACCTGAACCTCAACTAAAATCTGAAGATAACCGCTTTAGGATGTGGGATTTTAGACGGGGGTGAACTGGAGCTCCCAGACAAAACCTTCAGGCAGCACAAAGAGTCATTGACAGGATTTGGACGGTGTCAGCTGTTACATAATCCTTGTGTTGCCTCATTTTTTTTAGCTAATTCAAAAAACAATGAGCCTTCAGTAATGCTGGCTCTACTGATCTCCACCTGTAAGGAGATCTGTGTTATTCTGAATAACCCTACTGGTGTCATGTCCCTGGGAAGGTGTTTAACCCACGACATGAAGAATCATCACAAAACAACGGCAGAAAGTTCAAACAATGATTTATTAAACCTAACTAAAAGTGTCCTGGAGATATCCAAGTTCAATGAAGCCAGAAAGAGTCCAGAAGTCAGTAGGGAGGGCAGATGGTGTGACGGGGTGCGTCCAGGAGAGGGAGCCAGATGATGGCGGCAGAGGATAGGAGGAACAGGAGGAGAGGCGAACCATGAGAGTTGTTGTCCAGGCAGGTTATGGTGAGTTCCAGGTAGGTATATTCCATCAATGGTTCAGCGTTTCCAAGTATCCTGAAGAGGAATACAAACTTGAGTCCAAAATGGCCCAAACACAAGAATCCAAGAAAAAATCCAATACATCAAAATACTGCGACAGCAAAAATGTCTGAGCAGAGACCAAGCATAACCTAAAGCCTGATTTATGCTTCTCCGTCTGCGTCAGTGTGGAGACACGCAACGCCATTATCCGTCCTTGTGTAGGGCATGCAAGTATGTACGGAGCCGAGCCCACTTTTTTAAACATCCGTCGAACGAGACGGATTACGCAAGCTTATGATTGGTCAGGATGCCGCTGTTGTTTACAACGCCGCCATTGCAAAGAGAGCTGAGGATAACTAGCGGCAGACACGGAGAAGCTTGAAGAATACCTCGTGAAAAAACTCTAAAAATATGAACGTTTCATCCTCCCGTGACTGGAGGAGTGAAAAGATGCGCAGCAAGCGTTTTATTTGTGGACGGAAATGACAGGAAACGTGGGTTTAGAGGTGGGGAGCGCATGAAGAGGTGGGAGAATGAGAAACAAATATGTCCGTGTTAAAAGTCTCTTATATACACAAAAAACACAATATAAACACACTATCTTGGACCGATACATGACAGGATACCACAGAACAGCGCTACGCCCTCTGCTGTCCTGCCGGACAATTGCTTTGCAACACTCCCCAGGAGACGGAGAAGTAAAAGAGCAAAACGCTTCCGTCAATCCGTGCGTGTCTGTCCCTTGCGGAGCTAAACCAGGCTTAAGACTTGAGAGAGGCAAGATACTACCGTGAGTAGCTAATCATCCAGCGATGTGAAGTAGTTCCCTCTCTTCTTAAATAGAGCTCTGCTGCGGTTGATCTGAGGATCTGCCGCTGCCGCTGATTGGTAATGCTCCGCAGCTGGTGAGTGCCCTCTCCTGGAATGAAGATCTCACAAAGATGTTGTAGAGAAGGAGGAGTACTCACCCCGACACACAACAACTGGTTATCGTCTCCACAGCTGGGTGGAGTGAATTCAGAGTGAACTTTCTATCTGGTTAGAGATCTCTTGCAGCATAGAGCCTAAACCTCCTGAGAGAGAGAGAGAGAGATATCCCAATTTTAACCTGTTTTTGCATATCCCAAGTCCTTCATCTAATTCCTTTAACTATGGCACTTCCCCTTTTCCTTTATGACATCACTAAGTTTTCAACACATGATTTGTCTAAGTAGTGATGTGTTCTAACATCATCTAGCTATCTAATGATTAGTCGGACCTCATTCAGAGATGTTCTAAGGTGTTTTGTTAGTCTTCTCATGATGTATTGCGTGAAATCTAGAGGGACTTACTTATTTATCGGAGGAAGGGGATTATCTTTCCTTTTGGGTGCTTTAGAGGGCAAGACAACGTGATTCCTGAAACGAGTCGAGCATCCTTCCTGAGCAGAAGACGGATTTGCCACAGGAACATTCTCATTTTTTCTCAAGCGCCGTTCAAGAAGCCTTTTTTCGTGTGTTGCAAACGTTTTGTTGGTTTCTAACTTATGATTAGTCTGTTGTAATTTACCATTTAGTTCAATAATCTGTGCTGTCTTCAACTCCAGCTGCTTTGATAATTCTCTTTTATCTTCTAACATTTTCATTTCATTAGTTCTTATTCTGTCTTCATTAGCTGAGCGTTTCATTTGCTCCGTTGCATGTGCCAACTCTTATCTTCGTATGCTGCAGTTGTTTCTCCAAAGCATCACACTTATCTCTAAGAGTCTTCTGATCCTGATTTCTTGAATCCAGCCACTTCGTATGTTCAGATTTATGGATATCTTTTTCTAATTTATGTATTTCTTGATTGGCATTTGACAATTTATCTGAAAGGACATTGTTTAAATGCTTGTATTTGCTAAGTTCGTTTTGGGCTGTCCGACAGTTCATCTGAGAAGTGTGTAACTCTGTTTTTAGTTCTACCATCTGGTCATCCTTATGTATCTGGGAGGCTTGTCATCTATTTCTACAGTATTCATGGTGAAAGTTAAGTTCCAGTTGCTGCTCATTGGTTTTTTCAGTCAAAAGATGAATCTGGTTGATGCGTTCTGCAGATTTGTTTTTTTAGTTTGTGTATCTCATCTTTCAGTGACTCATTTTCGATTTCCAAATAGTTGGCTATATGTTTGAAAGGCGTTGTTGGATAATTTTATATTACTCCCAAAATTACCTCAAAGAAAGTCAGAGCATACACAGAGGGATTAGATTAATAATTTGCTTAATTATAATCAGCATACAATCAATCAACAAATTCAACTTTGCAAAGGGTGAAACATACACACCAGAGTCAGAGGCGGTTTGTTCTCACACAGAGGTAAAGCTGTCGAGAGCTTTTATTAGGAATCACATCACCAGAGATAACCACACCTACTTATCACGGAAGACAAAAGGGAATACTTCAAAGAGGTTTCACAGCAGGACCATGGCAGTGTTGCCAGATGTACGATAATTATCGTATTGGTACCTTAATTTTGGGCTCTGTACGATGTACGATCAATAGTTTCAAAAATCCTCAAATGTACGATAATTTCACATTGCACCTAGTAACACCGTCTTTTGCTGTGGCTTTCCCAAGTCCATTACATAATTTAAACTGTTTTGAAGTCAGATTTCACCTCAGTGCTTATGCTATTGTGTCTATTACAAAAACTGACTCTGGATCTGTACAATAAATAGCCCAATCACATCGATAGGGCCTACTCTTGCGAGAAACTATAAGGTTATATAATGTGGCACGTTTATAGGCATTATATTACTGGTTTTAAAGATGTTTATTTAAACAGGGCAATATAAAACACCTTCTTTGTTATATTATAATGGAGTGAGAAGTCGTTTATAGAACGTTATTATCAAATTTATAATGTACGATAATTTGTACTGAAAAACGATAATTTAGGCCTCTCTGTACGATATTGTGGGATTTTGGATCTGGCAACACTGGACCATGGAGACATCCAGTCTGGCCTTGATTAGCTGCAGGAGGGAGGCATTACTAATTTAAATGTAAATAACGATGATAAACTCTGTTTGATGACCACAATTTTTATCCAACAGGCGTCAACATCTTGATCAATGTTTCTGCCTGGACGCGGCTGGTAGTTTCATTTTGTAATTGTTCTTCTAGTTCTAAAATCTTGGTTTGGGCCTTAGTGTGACATCTGTCCATGTGATTCATTCTAATATCTAACGCGCGTTTATTTTTCAACAGTTCCTCGTTTTCTTTGGTCAGAAAAGTAATCTTGTTTTGTAGATCATGATTTTCAAACTCCAGTAGTCCAACGGCGTCTCTCTGTTGCTTAACTTTGATGAGTTCCTTTTCCAAATCTATCCTTAACATTCGATTTTCGTCTTGTAATTTCAATATTTTTTTGTCTTTCTTCCTAACGTCATCCTTAAGTAAATTAATTTGTTTCTCTTTCTCTAACAATTGGTCGTGATGACATTGTTTCAATTCTAAGGTGACTGCAGAAATATTGTCTTCATGTTTATTCTTCATTGTGAAGAGCTTTTCTTGCATTGTTTTATTTTCAGCCATAAATCTCAAAAGTTCATCTTTCAGAGCTGGTCGAGGCATTCTGAGAAGAGCTTCAACATTCATATTTTCACTCATGTTGTCAAAAGTAGACATGTTGTTCTAAGCTGAGTCTTAACTGTTACTCCGTCGAGTATCTGGTGTGAAGTGAGTTTAAGAGCTGCTTTGAGCTATTTACAGGCAGCTGTGCGTGACGTCATAAAGGACATAAAGAACATTGCATGCGCACGCACCTACGTGCACCACTACTGCTCTTCTACTACGGTGCCCTGCCTGGGACACGTGGTTTATGACGCTGGCGTTATTTAGTTGGTAGAAGAGGACCGCAGATGATCTTACGTTCTTCGTCATCACAATGAGACTCAACAGGTGTAGAAGACAGTCCCGCCCCCGTGGTGTCCACAGGTGCCTGTGTGGCTGCAGATATTGTCTCACTGCATCTGGACACGACGATTCAAAAGTAAAATTAATTGGTTAAAGTTATGAGATACTGTATTGTGTATGTAAACAGCTAGCGAGGGTCCGTGCGTGGCAGGAGAGGCAGTTCGCTACAATGGTAACACAAAAAGTTCCTTTGCCAAATTTATAAAGTCTACATACCTCTGCTTTGGGCCCGTTTTTTCCTTCCTCCTTCCTTCGCTTTCGGAATGCTGATCCCGATGGCTTAGGTGTTCTTTTCATCGTAAAATACCCAAAGTTTAAACGCGACGACAACAGGATGTCCTTCTACAGCGCTACCCACGCACGTGATCTACGGCACCCTTAACGGTCAAATGCATCGGAGCGGTGGACCAAGCGGGAGCTCGTCACGCAGACAGATCATTAGAATTTAAATATTGATGTTTTAATTTCATGTCATTTCAGAGGGGAATTTTGAGTATGTAGAGAGTGCATTTCACATAACAAACATAAATGTAATAAACTTTTTTTTTTTTTTAATTTTGCGCCCTATCCATCAGATGGCACCCCAGGCGGCCGCCTGTGTCGCCTGTCGCCAAAGCCGGCCCTGCGCAGATCGATTTCTGATCCATTCTGCTCAGACGGAACAGCTGTTATACCAAAGGCTGCGACCAGGGGGCAGTGTTGAGTTCTCCTGCGTCTGTACCCAACTTGGCATAAATGAAGTAGATGCTACGTTAAAACCGTAAACTACGTAAAATGACTTTGAGGAAGCTTTCAGACAAACGTGACATTAAAGGCAGCGATTTTATTTTGGGACTTGTGCTGTGTTGTTTTACTTTATTCTGTATTTTTTTTCTGAAACACTATAATCAGTTTTAAATAGAAGTTTTAATATAGAGACTGAAATAGAGCTTAACCTGTTCATACATTCACATGCATTCCATTCACTAGCACCTGCCTCCCACAAACAGCCTGCACACTGTCAGGGTTTAACACACACACACACACACACACACACACACACACACACACACACACACACACACACACACACACACACACACACACACACACACACACACACACACACACACACACACACACACTTCTCCAGTTGAACTCCATGATGAGGAACCAAAAATGTTTGTTTTTGTTTTTTTTAAAGGAAGGGAAGTTATGTGTGCCGAGGAGGTCAAAATATGTGCAAAGATCCCTTCCTGCCCGTGTGTGCGTTGCAGGCTTTTGGGTTTCACAAGAGGCTTTTCTGCATGTTCAAGCCTACGTTGAGATCACTTTGAAGAACACAATCTGGACAATATGACTGTATTATTAAAAATCCACTTAATGAGGCAACATGCATTGTGCTCACTGCTCCACTTCCACTAACACTACGCCTTGAAGATTTCCATCACATGTGATAATTCTCCCAGAGCGGTGAGAGGAAACATTTTTACTTCACAGGTTTCCAGGTTTTTCAGGTCAAGTGCTGCTTTGAGGTCTTTTATGCATACGCCACAAACACTTCCTGTCACATCCAGATGTACAACAGGACGAGTTCAGAGCTGAGACAGATGGGAGGCAAACACAGCCACCATCTCTCTGCAAGTGGGAGCATGAGACGTATAATTCCATCTAAACACCATCATAAGTGACAGGGGATGGATAAATGAATACAAATGTTAACAATTGCTTGGAAAGGAAAACACCAGATGACTGGGGTGTTAGATGACTGGCAGATAATTCATGTGCCCTTTTTTATAGAAAATCTGTACAGATCAACATCTGATATCGCACATGGGTGAAACCGAAACACATACTATGTTACGTCTTTTATCGGTGGATAAGGAGAAGGACAGGGAGTGACACAGAGGCATGTGTTTCAGGTGTTAGAATGGTACACAAGGATATTAAAGGATTTTAAAATGACAAAAAGCTCCAAATCTAAAAGTACTTAAAACACACTGTTAAAATAGCCAAAGGTTTGCGTTTAAAACAGACATCCGAATGCTCCCAAACATTCACAAAACAAAGTCCACTGACTTCAACACAAGTTTGGGAGCCAAGAGGAAACCAGCACTCTGGTCCATCGTCTGTTAAAAACCTCTAAAAGTTGTTAAGCTTCACCAAGCTTAAACAACTAAAACCCATTAAAACACCAACAAATGACGCACATAAGAGAACTGGCACAGATCCAGTCTCTCCCTTCCTCCTGGCAGCTCTCCTTTTTATGTTGCTCAGGAGGTGATCAGCCCATGTGAGTGCAGCTGTGCAGGTAGGAGGAGGAGGCAAAGCACTGATTGTCCTCTACTGAGTCAGTTTTCTGGGACAAACAGCAACAGCTGTAACACACGAACACGGAAATACATTTGAATACCAGTGGTCCTCCATGTTTTCTAGACAGCAAGCACAATATCCTGCTCCCCTCTGGTGGTTTAGAAAAGGAAAGAAAAAAAGCTGCTTCACTAGTTATGAGTCATCAGGATGTGAGTGTGTGTGTGTGTGTGTGTGTGTGTGTGTGTGTGTGTGTGTCATTTCAACCTCACAGCTGCTAATAGGAGATCTAGTGCGCCTCCATGTGGTGAAACCTTGTATGTTGCAACAGCTTTTAAGGAATGAGTCTCCAGACAAGCATATTTCTGGTCTTCAGACACAGCACTTCCATACGTTACTGAGACAAATGTACAAAAAGATCATTATGAGACATAATAATAAGGGTCCGTTTATTAACGTTACTTAGTGCATCATTAAGCATTAATTAACAGTCGAAGAAAGTATTAACAACAGCTAAATATTAATGCATTACTACACTGACACCCACCTCCTCCAGCCTATTGTTTTAACCTTAAGGACACTTATTAGTTAACAATGTCGGGAACATTAATACATGGATCCTTTGTTTATTAAAACTTAATAAAACACTGCTGAACGTAGAGAGCATTTGAACAGCTAGGGCATGGGGTTGGGTCGGTGTGTCGGGGAGGATAAAACTGCAGCGCCTACACTGGAGTTCATTCAGCTGAGCAGCATCTGGAGGTTGGTTGGCACGCTTTCCACATCAGCCGCAAACGGATTACTGAGCAGTTGGAATCCTGATGTCTGGCCTTCAAAGTCGGCAAGTTTTATGACTTTGTTCAATTTTGTTTATAATCTAGTATGTGAAGCACTTTGTGATTCTATGTCTGTGATAAGTGCTACATAAATAAAATTTACTTACTTACTTACAAATCCTCGGCTAAACCCGGTGCTGAGTAAAACCTAGTTCATGCTTCTGCGTTGGTATTATGGCCATGATCTGTCCTTGCGAGAGCTTTCCAGCAGGCTCGCAAGGATGGACGGAGTTGAGCCCACTTTTCTAAACATCCATTGAATGAGACGGAGAACGCAAGCTTCTGATTGGTCAGGATGCCGCTTCCTTTAACCCTCCCACTGTCTTTATGGGTGACCCCGCGAGGAAAGTTGACCATTGAGCAGGATTGATGGTTTATCCCTTGGGGTCCACGTGGCAGGGGCGAGGTGGTGCTCACTCCTCACCTCTGCCACATGGACCCAAGGGATAAACCATCAACCCTGCTCAATGGTCAACTTTTCTCACGGGGTCACACCCATTAGGACAGTGGGAGGGTTAAATTCGGTAGTAGCACCGTCATTACCGCTTCAATAAACATGAAGACAGCCGAAAACACAGAGCAGCTTGAAGAATACCTAATAGAAAAACTAAAAATATGAACGTTTTATTCACCCGTGGCTGGAGGAGTAAAAAGATACGTAGCAAATGTTTTAATTGTGAATGAAAATGATGGGGAACGTGGGTTTAGAGGTGGCGAGCACATGAGGAGGTGGAGGAGAATGAGGGACAAATTTGTCCTTGTTAAAAAGTCTCTCAAATACACAAAACAATATAAACACAATAGTAAATGCTCTATCTTGGACCAGATACATGACAGGATACCACAGAACAGCGCTACGTCCTCTGTTGTCCTGGTAGGGAATTGCTTTGCAACACTCCCCAGGAGACAGAAGTCTGAAGAGCAAAACGTCTCCGTCTGTGTGTGTCTCTCCTTTGGAGAGCTAACGCAGAAGCCCAAACTAGGCTTAAGAGGAATATTTGCAGTGTTCCAGATGTAAGAGGTTATGGAACTGGTAGCATGGACGCTAATGACTGTAAACAGGAAAGGAGGAGTGCTTTGACTGAACGTTAACGCTGCAAAGCACTATGGGATTTGTAGTCTTTGTGGAAAATGAGCAGACTGGCCAGTTCTAATACACATTTGATACATGATCTATGGGCCAAATATAAATGGACCGTAGGTCAGATTTTGCCCGAGGGCCAGAGTTTGACGCCTGTGTTTTTAGGTGTTAAATCGTGAATTGAAGACAGTGAAGACGCTGGCTGTTACTCAGACATACTGATTTAAACATCAGTTTCTGGCTCTAGATTGTGTTTTCTGCTTAAGGTTTAATTTGGCTGGAATTTTAGTTTGTATTTTTTTTTAATGTGGATTATGACTGAATTATTATTAAAAAACAGTCACATTTTGTAATGTTTTATTTATTAAATAAGTATATAAGGGGAATAGCTTTTTGTTTACCTGTCTCCAGCATCGACACAAGACCCAGTGTTTGGTCTCTGGGGACCTCTGGTGACACAACCCAACTAGAGCTGGAAATGCTTCTGGTCCTGTGGATCTTGTTCTACTGCTACCTCTTCCTACCTCAGATGAACCTCTGACCCTCCCCTCCCAAAGCCTGCTCTCCACTACAGATCCACGGCGGGACACAGAGAGCTGAGACACCTTAATTACTTTTGCTTATCATGTTTTGCTGATATAATTCAGGTTCAGTTGTCGTGAGGCAGAGTGACTCCATTAAGTTCTCATGTGATAAACATCCACATGGTGGTGTTGCAGCACTGCAGCAGCAGCTACTTAACGCATCTCTTCAGCATCCGGATGCCTGCTGAGATTCTCAAATGACCCGCTGTTAACTAGAGGCTGTATGAATTTGCTGAGATTAAGCTAACCATATTTGATGAGCATTTTGACATTTTGCAGACTCTCACTGTCACTTGTAGTTTGTTTTCAGCTCAAAACCAGTTAATGGGTAATATTAACATGTTTTCATGACAACTTTGTGATTTTTGTGATATAAATCATGATGCCTCAAGAAAATCTGAATGAAATGTTTCAATTTGACATGATAAAGCACTGGGATAAAGAATTAACCCCCTTGAAGATTTCCTTAATATCAGAAAAACAAACCCTGAGTAAATACAAAAGTTAGTAATGAAGGGAAGAAAAGCTAATCAGGCTCTTTGTGAAAAAAGAAACCGACCCTTCACCCGGTAAACAGCTGAGTTCAGTCCCACCAGCCGCACCCTGACTCGAGTACTTCCAGACCTGTAGGATCAAGAATCACTTCAATAGTGCTTGTCTGACATCAGAAGGCTAAAAGATCTCAAAAAGCAACACTTCACTAGCCTAGTGAACTAGACCAAATTCGTGCTTTGCAAAGAATGGTCTAGGCATGCTCCATTGGAACCTCAGCAGCTCCTACCAGGACTCTGGCTAGCCAATCACAGCTCTCTAGAGGGGTTTCAAACACATAAAGAGCTGTGATTGGTCCATAATGGTGGGCCAATCATAGTGCTCTATCTGCTTAGTGAACAAATCACAGAGCTTTATCCGCTTTGTGGGCCAATCAGGGCACTCTATATGCCTGGTGGGTGGGATGATGCAACAGAGTGAAACAAGAGTATGTCACA
The DNA here is from genome assembly GCF_043380555.1 of Nothobranchius furzeri. Classification (NCBI taxonomy): domain Eukaryota; kingdom Metazoa; phylum Chordata; class Actinopteri; order Cyprinodontiformes; family Nothobranchiidae; genus Nothobranchius; species Nothobranchius furzeri. The sequence continues at coordinate 17,927,702 of NC_091742.1, forward strand.
TTCATTGTCCAGTGGAATGCGGAGATCATTTGAAAGACAACGGTAGAACCCGCCCCACAACCGAGAGCCGTCAATGGAGCGTGGCCAGACTAAATAATACATTTAGCTTGCCAGGCTAACACTTCACACCTGGTTCTAAAAAAATTCAAGAACACAAGAACCAAGAGAAACATCTAAAGCCCTGCAGGCTAAGGTCAGAGGTCACGATTCAACAAACAAAAAGAGAGATGAGGTAAATGGCTTTTATAGAAGAGCTCCAAGACCAAAACCTTTGTTGACCACTCAGCTCCTCTAGAGGAATGCCAGCTGAGAAACACACTCCAGCGCGTCCTCGCTCTGCACCAGAAATGATGGATCTTCTACAATGTTGGTAGGTGCGGACTCGACAGGTGGTGGTGGGTTCTATGCTAATTTCCCTGATTGTGATGTCACAAACGAGGACATTTGAAATGTTCTTGAAATGACAAATACCTGACTGCCACCATATTGTTGAAGTTAATGCACATTCCTTTTGAAGCTGATTCCCTAATTCATGTTGACAACCCCCACCTGTTACTTGCACCATGCTGGAGGGGCGAACTCAGCATCCTAATCACTGGACTTTTGACAAATTGGTGCTGAAAGTTTGTGGATTCTAGCAAACAGTTAACAGACCACACCCTTTCAAGAAAAGACACTTCTTGGACCATTTTCTGGGAGGATCCAGCTCAAATTAAAGGTGTTGTTCGCTGAAAACATTTTTTATTGATTATTTCTCCCTATAATTGATCACTCTATGTAGGGCTGCTCAATTCATTGAATTTTAATCACAATTACAATCTGGGTTTTGAACAGTTGTAAAAACAAATGAGCCGTTTATTTGTCCCTCCCTGTTGAGCTGCTCCGAGTTGCAAATCAAGCGCACCTCCCACACAGCGTTGCCAACTTCTATGGACTATTTTCAACAACTTTTCAGACCCCCTTTTTCACTATTTTCCAAGCCCTCATAATTTTGCAGCAAAATTGAAGCCAACAAGGAAGTGGCTAAAATTGCAGTTCCACCCTCATCCACTAGGGTCTGGCAGCAGAAGGGAGCAAATCCTCATTGACTACATGTTAAAAATGCCCATTTCACAGCAGAACTAAACATGTTTAGAGCCTGGTAATTTTTTTTAGGTCTAATAGATCTAGTTTACATTTATGACAACTCTGAGGGGGTCCATTTTTTTTACTCTTCTGTTCAAGTTAAACTAAATGCTTAAAAATTTGAATAACTGATGAGCATCCACATGACTTCAGAGATAGCTGAAAGACCTCAGCCTCATGTTAATAGACATTCTGACTATCTGAACTTTAGTTTTTTCTGTGTGCTTGTGTTTGGATGTTAATCATGGATTTCATTGGACAAAATGGCAAGCTGTGGTTAGTGACTGCACTAACAGACCATCCAAGCAATTTCTGCTTCTTTTTATCAGTAAGTAAAATTATACTTTTGTATTATTTCGTTGGTTGAATGGAGGGGTGGGGGTGGAGATGCTGTGTCATTTACTGCTTGGTCAAACATTTAGTGGGGCTGCATAAGAACCTTGAGCGGGTGCCCAGCTTCTATTGTCTCTTTCCTGAGAATAGCAGAAGGCTGGTTGTTCCTGTTTCCCGGGGCAGCCGGGCTGGCTCAAAAGCGAGGCTGTAGTCATGCTGGATCTCTGAGGGAGGCAAAAGAAATACCACAGCTCTTTCTGTTGATGCAGCTTCATTTTTCAACCGCATTTTTCTTGCTGAAAACGGCAGGAAAACTCTAAGCTTCAGGTTAGTATGTAGCTAATTTCCCGCTTACCTCCAGCTCCCAGAGAAGGGAACATCAACAACCGCGGACATGCAGATCTTTCACCACGGTGGACCAATGAAGTCCGAAAACGTTGGTCAGCTTACCTAGTTATGATTTTGTTTCTAAGCAGGCTGGAGGTGCCTTTTCTTTGGAGTCGCTCTACTGTGTTTTTCTTGTTGAAAACAGTCGGATAACTCCATTAGCTTTGGGTTAGCATGTAGCTAGTGTCCTGCTTATCTCCGACTACCGGAGAAGGGACCATCAACAATGGTGGACACGCAAATTTTTCACCACAGTGGACCAACGAAGCCCGATGTCCTCGGTCAGCTTACCTAGTTTTGATTTTTTTACTAAGCAGGCCGGAGGTGCCTTTACTTTGCAGTCACTCTACCACGTTTTTCTTTCTGAAAACGGCCGGAAAAACTTGTCAGCTTCGAGTTAGCATGTAGCTAATATCACACTTATCTTCGACAGTGGAGCAAGAGCTGATGTAAAAGGACACGGCGCCCGGTTACGATTGCAGCGGTCTGAGGTTCCGCTTGTAATTTAACAGTCCCAGTCCATATTAGATCTCCACAGGCAATCAGCATGACTACATCCTCACATGGGAGCCAGTCTGCCGTGCAGGTGGGATGCCCCGGTCCAAGGAGCCCTTTTTAGCTTCTTGGGTTAGCTAAGTTATCTAGTAGGATACACTGGTTTATTTGTTCCAACTATCTGTTCCAAAACAGTTAAAAACATAACAGCCCCACCCTTAGCTCCACCTCTTTCCCCATTTTTGGATTGTCTGGGGTTAGTGTTAGGGTGACACGGTCAAAATGGCAGTGGTGTGAACCTCCCATTTGGGCACAAAAACTAATAATTTGAGTCTATGGACACGAATTGTCCAATATACACTCACCTAAAGGATACCTAAAGCAAAGCTGCCCTCCCTGTGGAGGGTAACTCTGAAGTGACTTTTTGTCCTCCACCTGACTCAATCCTTATATAAACCCTCTGATTACTATAAAGGTAGTGCAACTCAGGTTGCGAATTACCACTGTCACCAATTCTTGTCATGCGTCTATGTCAATGTATGTATGTCTGATCTCAGAATTGTGTGTACTGAAACTCTAATTCCCCTCTGGGATTAATAAAGTATCTTTGAATTGAATTAGGAACACCTGTTCAACTTCTCCTTAATGCAATTATCTAATCAACCAATCTCATGGCAGTTGCTTCAATGCATTTAGGGGTGTGGTCCAGGTCAAGACAATCTCCTAAACTCCAAACTGAAGGTCAGAATGGTAAAGAAAGGTGATTTAAGCAATTTTGAGTGTGCCATGGTTGTTGGTGCCAGACGGGCCGGTCTGAGTATTTCGCAATCTGCTCAGTTACAGGGATTTTCATGCACAACTATTTCTAGGGTTCACAAAGAATGGTGTGAAAAGGGAAAAACATCCAGTATGCGGCAGTCCTGTGGGCCAAAATGCCTTGTTGATGCTAGAGGTCAGAGGAGAATGGGCCGACTGATTCAAGCTGATAGAAGAGCAACTTTGACTGAAATAACCACTCGTTACAACCGAGGAATGCAGCAAAGCATTTGTGACGCCACAACACACACAACCTTGAGGCGGATGGGCTACAACAGCAGAAGACCCCACTGGGTACCACTCATCTCCACTACAAATAGGAAAAAGAGGCTACAATTTGCACGAGCTCACCAAAATTGGACAGTTGAAGAGTGGAAAATGTTGCCTGGTCTGATGAGTCTCGATTTCCGTTGAGACATTCAAACGGTAGAGTCAGAATTTGGCGTAAACAGAAAGAACATGAATCCGTCATGCCTTGTTACCACTGTGCAGGCTGGTGGTGGTGGTGTCATGGTGTGGGGGATGTTTTCTTGGCACACTTTAGACCTCTTAGTGCCAACTGGGCATGGTTTAAATGCCACGGGCTACCTGAGCATTGTTTCTGACCATGTCCATCCCTTCATCACCACCATGTACCCATCCTCTGACGGCTACTTCCATCAGGATAATGCACCATGTCATAAAGCTCCAATCATTTCAAACTGGTTTCTTGAACATGACAATGAGTTCACTGTACTACAACAGCCCCCACAGTCACCAGATCTCAACCCGATAGAGCCTCTTTGGGATTTGGTGGAACGGGAGCTTCATGCCCTGGATGTGCATCCCACACATCTCCATCAACTGCAAGATGCTATGCTATCAGTATGGGCCAACATTTCTAAAGAATGCTTTCAGCACCTTGTTGAATCAACGCCACGTAGAATTAAGGCAGTTCTGAAGGCCAATGGGGGTCAAACACCATAACAGTAGAATAGCAGACGTAATAGACTCAGAGTGGAAACACGAAGGTGGATCTTCTCTGGCTCTCCTTCGACTTTAGACCCTGTGAAACTTTGACAGAGATAACTCTCTTAGTGGATAATTTGTTTAGTGGACTTGGTCGTCCTCCCTTGGTTAATCTTACCTTTATCTTTCTCTCAGTGCAGAAGCTCCTTCTTAAGCCTTGTTTTTTTTTAAAGAAACACTTTAAATGGTACACAGAATCGGGGGTTTCTTCTCTTATAACACGTTTTTAATTATTACTTCTCCTCCACTCCTAAACCCACCGAGCTGGAGATGTAATACCTTTCTCTGTAGATCTCACTTGCTAAAACATTTGTTTTACAATCTAAATAAAGTCTAGGCACAGCGAGCCGATATCTGAAGTGGATTTATATTTCATCAGGGCTGCAAGCTCTCACACAGGAGCATCAGGCACCCATTTGACAGTCCTCACAAGTTCTCACATTACACCTACAGTTTCTCACGCCGGTAAACAATAATAGTTCATCTCTCTGAGTGACACGGTGCATCGTGCTGCTGTACACACACGCACACACACCTATGGCTTTGCTGACAGGACTAAATATGTATTATGCAGCAGCTAATGGAAGTTCACTACAACAAAGATGTTTATATTTTTATATTATTAGATGTTTGCACAGTATACCTCTTTTTGTCAGTATTTGCAGCATTTGTTTTATCAAATTAGGTCTGTATCGGGTAGGCTTAAGTTTAACTGTAGCCTACACCCTGCAAGTGTGTTGGCTCTCCTCTTTTACACGAGGAATCAGGGTTGGTGTGTGTGATTATCTTGTTTCGGTCCTTTTTTCATTTATTTTTATTTTCATATTATTCTTTTTCTGCAATGTTATGCTCCAATAAATCAGCATTAGCAACAGCACCACACAGCAGAACTCCTCCAGGCTTGTGTTATTTGTGGAGATAAAACACCAATGTTGCAAAGTAAATGATGTCAGTGGAAGAGTTGTGTTGCTGTTAGCCAATCAGAGAAGAGATGTCCACATATCAGGGATTAAGACTCCAGATCCTGCAGTTTGAAGCTCTCCTCTGTTCTGGTAATCTTCCTGTAACAAGCGCACCAGGGCTTTTTCCCCCAGAGTACGTTTTACAAGACATTCGTTCCTACTAGAGACTCCTGCAAATGTACAGATAAAACGAGTGAATCAGACCTTTAAGCACAGACCAAACACTGACAGACTTATTTCATGTTTAAAGAGTTAGCAGACAGTGGAGTCCCACATGGCAGCGCATAAGATGCAAAAAGCCAGATTTACATAATAGTGTTGTAGTAGTAGTAACAATAAATTATTCTCCCAGTAGAAATGTGAATTTCATGGCACAGTAAAAGTTATCAAATTTTGAGACTGTGTTTGTTTTAACTTGTGTCAACTGGTCGTTTTGTCACTAGTGGTCATCATATCTGTCTGGTCATAACCAGTCTTTGTTTCTCTAAACCAAGGCTGCTGAAAGAACAATCTAAATCTGGTAAGATGTCATTTCTACAGCTAAAGATCTGAACTCTTTAACTCTTTAAGCCAGTGTGTGTTGGAACAGTACATTTGTATGCACAGGTCGGGCAAAGTAAAGTTTTACCTTTGTTGCATAAGTGTTCTAATCCAAACCCACGTTGACCAGAGTGTGTATTAACGAGTGGGAATGAGTGTGTCCTGTCCCCAAAGTCCACAAAACACCCCCTTTTTGCTGATGAAATTCCAAGAAACTAAAAAAAAACAAAAAAAAAAAACAGGCTACCATTGCTTGTTTAGAGCTCAACCCAGAGGCCAAAGGCTCAGCTCCACAAATCAATATGCTTTCAACACCACTGACACCCCCGCATCACAACCACCAGACCAACATTTTCCCCAAAGCACGCCCGTCTTCTGGACAATCGAACCAGGGTGGCGTGCTGGTGTCTGTGGAGTACAGCTTTGCATTGCTAACTGGTTCCTCAGCACACAGATTAGTCATGCCAGCTCCTGAGACGGCCCACACGAGAAGCCTCTCAGCAGGCTTTGCTGAACACATCAGCATTGTTCCCAAGTCCAGGAAGGGTTAGGAATACAACCCAATGCAACAGAGCAGAGCCATATCAGTTTCCCCCACTAGGAGGGAGGGGTGGAGGTGGGTGTGGTGGAGGATGGAGCGGGGGTAAGATGTTCAGGGTCAGTTCAGAGACGGAAAACCTTCAACAGACTGGCAGCTTTTTATCCAGACCGCAGCTTCGTGGAGCTCCTGCCCTCAGCATCAGCTACAGCGCGTTAGTGAAAGAGTTAGAAAACTCAACGCTACTCCCAGAACTTTTGTTTATTTCAGTGGGAGAACTTTGTTCCCTGAGAAATTAAAAACTGCTGATATTAAAAATTAAAACAGTCATTAAATTCTTAGTTTTGAGAAACATTTAGAAAAATGTTCCTTTAAGATGGATTTAACAAGAATTAGAGGATGTTTAGTTAATACAGTAATATATCCTTATCGTGTCAGCTCACGTTTTAATAAGAGTACCGAGCATCTGCTTCCTCGTTAGTCCTTGTTTTCAATGCCTATTAACAGCTGGTGGTAATAAATTCACTCGCCAGGGTGTTTTTATAGATCTGTGACTTCTTCTCCGCTTTTTATGATCATTTCATCCATAACTTGTTTCTTTTTATTAATCAAACATAAATCAGGTCTCCAGCCGCTTGAACGGCACCACGCAGCTCAACGAAATGTTCATCTGAACGCTTCGACCTCTGTGGAGGTTGCTAGAGATGCAGCTGCTAAGTCATCGTGGTGCAGCTGACCTATATCAGGATAAAAGACTAACTATAACTGATACTACCTGGTAATGTTGGTAAAGCCTGAGTGAATTTTGATAGATCACACTTGGGCCAACGTAAACTGCTCCAGCATATAGTTTCAGGATTAGATCATGGTCATTGGAAGGCCGAGCATTTCTTCCTGGATTTACCCGTTTCTAACAAATCCATCTTGTGTTTAGAACTATAAAATCCTTTCTGTGTTAGCTAAAGTCTGTTAGATGTGGTAGCCATCTTTGTTTAGGTTAATACCTTGTATCCAAAGAAAACTTAAACCTAATAAACTCTGATGAGTGGTTCCAGAGAGAGTTTGTTGAAGGACTTGGTTGATTCATGCAGTAAGTGGTTAAATTAAGAGTGCAGATCAAACATGGCCAGTTAGTGCTCTGAGTATGTGAAGGGGATTATTGACTGAGTCATAGCCAAATGTTAGTTGACTGTGGCGGCCATCTTAAAATCCACATCCAACAAAGACTTCTGAAAAGTTCTGCTAAAATCCGCTCGTGGGTTTATGAGTGTTAGACTGTGTGTCCACAGGTGACACCAATGTGTGATTAGTGTGACGTTAATAAAGGAATGGCCCACTTTCCCTCTAGTTGCTTGGCAGATGCATGGATGTGTGTCATAGTGAGTGGCAGAAATGTTTGTTGGTCCGAGAAGGCGCTAAGGGAAAGTCCTGGGAGCAGTCTAAAAGGGGAAACTGATGTGGAGTTTTCATTCTTACTTGTCACTGCCCCCCTGGGATGTTCGTCGCTACACGCTGAAAGCGAAGCTACTCTGCTAACAGGTTGTGGGCCCAGGGTAACAAATTGGTCCAGAACGAAGCAGTCCTAGAAAGAGGTGATGGACAGGTATCCCGCCGGACAGGATTAAACTGCACGCTCTGACGTGTGGGGATCAACGCAAGTAAGCAGATGAGCAAGCGGAGCGCAGAGACGCGAAGTCGTTGGCCGCACCTACTATTCGATGGGGATGAAAGAAAATATGAACTATGGGAAACAAAGTTCCTGGGAAATCTCCGACTTCAAGGTTTAAAGGATGTAATTTTAAAGACTGAAGAAAATAACAACGAGGAAGATGACGATGATAAGAACGCTGAAGCATTTATGTTTATGTTTATTTATTTAGCAGACGCTTTTATCCAAAGCAACTTACAATTTATAACCTATAGGGCATGTTGTGATCTGAGGGGGAAACCGGAGTACCCGGAGGTAACCCACGCATGCATGGGGAGAACACACAACTCCACGTAGAAAGACCGCAGCCGAGTTTTGAACCTGTAACCTTCATGCTGCGAGGCAACAGTGCTAACCACTGCGCCACCATGCAGCCGAACTGATACATTTTCTGGATGACAAAAGTTTGTCGCTCGTTATGAGAGATGCTGTGGATGATGGATGGAAAGCCTTAAAGGGTTCAAGAGACTATTATGCAGGAAATGGAAAACCAAGGATTATTAGTTTCTACACTGAATTGACATCACTTGACTTTACTTGAAACATGATGGTGACGCAAAGAAAATATGCTGAAAATATTCTCAGAAGGTTTGACATGCAAGACTGCAAACCTCGATCAACACCATGTGAGCAAAAGCTAGTGTTTTCTGAAAAAGGAGAAATGTTGTCAGATGTCAGGATGTACCAGGAAGCCGTGGGGTGTCTCATCTATTTAAGTCACTGTACCTGACCAGATTTGAGCTTCATTGTTAGTCGATTATCACAGTATTTTAACACACCTAATGTTGAACACTGGACAGCAGTAAAACATGTTCTGAAATGCTTGAAAAGACAGACGTTTGTGTTTTAGAAAATGTCTGGATGGAAAACTTGCAATCAGAGCATAAAGCGATGCAGATTGGGCATCAGATACTTCTGACAGAAGAAGCATGACAGGCTGCTGCATAATCTTAAACGAAGACGGTCTTTTGATATTGTGCAAGCTACGATAGCACTGTCAACATGTGAGGCTGGATACACGGCACTAGCAGCCACAGCACAAGAATGTATGTTTCTGACTCAGTTTTTGCAAAACTAAGACGATTATGACCATGGAACACCTAAAGCACTTGAAGATAACCAAGGAACGATTGCACTGTCGCAAAACCCGGTAAACAGACAACGATGTAAGCACATAGACGTGAAATATCATTTTGTAAGAACATTGATACAAGAAGGTAAAATAAGTCTTGAGTTTTGTCCATCCAAGGAAATGGTGGCAGATGCAATGACGAAACCTATGACCAGAAGTAAGATGGAGAACTTTGCAAAACAAATGTTTGGTATTTAAACTCCAGGTCCAGTATGCATGTATCTATGTATATGTATGTATGTGTTATGACATTGGTACACCCGTGTACAAGTGAGGGTGTTAGACTGTGTGTCCACAGGTGACACCAATGTGTGATTAGTGTGGAGTTAATAAAGGGATGGCCCACTTTCCCTCTAGTTGCTTGGCAGATACATGGATGTGTGTCATAGTGAGTGGCAGAAATGTTTGTTGGTCCAAGAAGAAGCTACTCCGCTAACAATGAGACATGCTAAGGAACACTCACACACACACGCACGCACGCACGCACGCACACACGCACACACACACACGTACAGATACTTCCAAACCGTACGTCATTCAACTTTACAAATCAGGATTTTAAAGATAATTTTAAACAGCTGTATTTATTGAAATACTTCTTCATGTTATGTTTCCATACACTAATGGGGACTATAAAGACAAAATCTGTCTAAAACTTTTTCTTTCTGTTTTGTTTTCCTTGATTTCCCCATTTTCTTTCCTTTTATGCTTTTACTTTCTTTTCTAGACATTTCTGAAAACAGTTCTGGTTTGAGCTGCAAATCAAGACTTTTCAAGACAATCACTATAATGTTCAATCTGTTTTTCTTCAACATACGGTTGTCATTTTTCTGTCAGAACAACAGATCATGGTTTTTATTTACCTTTACATGTTTCAACAGCTGTCTTCCTCAGAAGTGTCACTGATGACAGCTGACAAAACCATCAAGTTAAAAGTCCTTGTTGGCCCAAAAATGTGATTTTTTTTAAATTGAAAAAGTACAAAATGTATAGAATTTTTTTTATTTGTTCTCCTTCAGGTTCAAACTAGAGATGTTGGTAAAAATCTAAATATAAAAATGTTAGATGGTGTTCATCTACAGCCTACTGCGGGGAAAGGTCACTGTAGAAATGCATTTTAGAGCTGCACAAAATCACTCCAAGAACCATAAAAAGCCCTTGTGCCACACCATGGACCTGCTTTAAAAGTACACTTGGCCATATTACTAGCTTTTAGCACCCCTTAGTGTTGTCATTAATCATCTGTGGTCAAAGCAAAAGTGAAACTTATCTCCTTGCTGTGCGTTCGTCTTTTTAACACTGCTGATCAGCCCTCATTCGCGTACACAGGACTGATTTATCTCTAAATCAAACAAATCAGCTCACGATCTAAAACATGCAGGAAACATGCCGGAACCAGACTGCAGTACCCGGTGTGTATGCTGTAAAATAAAGTCCACAGGTACCGGACCGGCACTCTGAAGTTGCAAGTGCATTTTTTTGGCCACAAGGGGGCGGTAGGGGTCTGAGTAACAGTTCGTTAACCCTGTAAAGGGTCATCTTAGCACATAGTGGCTCAAGAAAAGGATTTTATAATATGAAAAAGTGACATAATATCCCTTAAGAGTTAGAAACATTTTATTGCTACAGATACTCTGATTAGGTGTTTCCTTATTTTGTGACCTTTTGTGGGACCAGAGTTAAGGGTTAAGACTAGGCGTGGCAGGCTGGTGTATCGCAGAGTTAGAAATGTGAAGGTCAACATTGTGAAAAAGGATTTGATCTCAGTAAAACTTTAAATAAAGTTAAATAAAAAGCTGAAATGTTTCTTAACTATACGTTCTCTTTCTCTTTGGTCTCATTCGGTCATTTGCATTACCTTTTGTTTGGGACATTGTGAAAATCTCTCCATCTATACCTTCTTTCACCTTATGAATGAATGAAAGCTGTTAGTATGAACCCAGCCAATCCCAGGAGGGCAGAGATGTTTCAGCCCAGAAAACCCTGCTCTTTAGAAAGCATCCTAAGGAACGCTGGGCTCCCATCAGCTTTCTCACAAACTGCCAACGCCTCTGGAATGCTACAGGAGAAGGAGCAGAAACGCTTTGAGGTTGATTAAAAAAAAGACAAAATATCTCATTAGTCTTAGTTAAAATCTAGTATTATGAAACTACCGAGTGTGCCGTTTTTGATCGTGGAGATAATGACAGATTAAAAAGTTTAACCACGCATAGCCGATGTGCTTAGAGTTCAGTTTTGTCTCTTTTATCCACCCTCAGACTCCCCATGAGGCCACGCTGGAGATAAAAGAGTCCCAGTGTGAAGAGAGAAGGAGCCTTGGCATCCAGCTGGACTTCTCTGTCCCCCAAAGAATCACCTTTGACAGAACATTTATGGTCCTAATCCACAATCATCTCACGGGTCCTGTGCTGCTCATCGGCAGAGTTACTGATCCCACGAATGTCTGGATAAAAACAAAAATGAGATCCTCTGTTTTTCTCTTTGACACCATACAGAAGAGGCCTGCTTAGGTCTGGCTTTGTTCCAGCAGTGCTCTATTCAAAGACAGGAAGAAGACGTGAGTGCGTACTGCATTTCAGACATTACAAGATGATTCAAAGTTCAGTTTTAAATTAAAACGACAGGAATTGATCCTTTTGACTGAATCGCTGCCGTCTTGTAAAAACACAAACCATTTCTCTTCCATTAGAAAAGCATTTCTTCTGTTGTTTCTTTTCCCCCACCCTGAAACCAATTTCCTCACATAACAACTCTTTATCTTCTTATGCAATTATTGGAAAATTGCTTTGCAGGAGTATCAAGGCTCATTCGGAGAAAGGGAAGGCTCATGAAATAGTGCCGAGCTTTAGTGGCTTCCTGTAGCTTTTTCCTTCAGTCAGCCAGCCTTACCATGGTAGCACGTTGATATTTACTTCACTGAAGACGTGATGAATAGAGGGTAGTTTGATGAAAAGGACAGCAGATCTATCACAAGTAACGTAAATGTCAGCCTATTAATCAGCAAGGCTTTCACTGACTTATGGAAAACCCCCAGGTCTGTGAGCCATGTGGAAGACTGCGGAGGTAGAGCTGTAAAGCAGCAGCGACCCATGTGCAGGGGTGAAGCAACATCAAATGTTTTTAATTCTCTTTAAAGCTAAGTCAGTCATCCTTTTATGAAACTGTATCTTTCACATAGCTGAGTTTAGTTTTAGCAAGGGCTTCCTGGATGAGAGTCATTATCACATTTGAAACTTCAAATTGCCCGTGGTCCCTGTGTAGTGTAAATGATGAACATACACAACATTATATTAGTTATGAGTTAAATATTTTCATAAAATTGGAGTGTTTTTAACATTTAAACTATTCAAATCCCTGTTTACAGACAACTAATGTATGTGACATTGAATAAAGGTGCAACAACTAATTTTGGAAACAAAAATATGCACGTGCAAGCAGGCGTATGGCTGTGTATTGAAATCGTCTGCTGCTGGAAAAAAGGCCAGTGATGTTGTTTGTTTGGTGTGTGTGTGTGTGTGTGCACTAGCATAACTCTCTCTTCCACATGCATCACACAAAGCAGAAAAAAGAAAATCAACACCGACCATTTATTTTCCAGCATAGTGTCACAGAGAACAAAAGTCCCGGTTGAGCCCCCAGTTTTACAGGTTTGGAATTCTGTGATGTTGCTCAGAGGAATCCCAGACACACTCCGAACACCAACAGTTTGCTTGACCCTTAAATATAAACCATGTTGGATTGTGCATAACTTTATTTAGAAGATTTGACAACTATAAATGGTAAATGTATTTGTATAGTTCCTTCTTAGGGTTCTACAACCACCCATGGTCATTCACCCATTCACACACACATTCACACACTGGTGGTGATGAGCTGCGATGTAGCCACAACTGCCCTGGGGCACGCTGACAGAGGTGACCATCACCACCAGGCAAGGCGGGTTAAGTGTCTTGCCCAAGGACACAACAGCAGAATTCTCTGGTCGGAGCCAGGATTGAACCTGCAGCCTTCCGAATACTGGACAACCCTCTCTACCTCCTGAATTACTGCTGTCCCAACTCCATAGCTCATAACTCCATCGCTGTTTAACCTAATGGACATTTAATTATTTATGCAGAAATTTCTCAATGTTTCTATTAGAATGAATGGCTGTGTATAATAATTTTATTATCATACTTAGACCAGCCATGCTATAGCAAATCTACAGAACAAGCACGGTCACAGAACACTCACCCCGTCAAAAACTAAAAAGAGGGCAGAAGATTTCTGGCAGCAAACAGAGCAGATTGAAGAACGTCTCATGGAAAAAGTCTGACGATATTAACGTTTATGCACCCGTGACTGAATGAGTACACAGATAGGCAACAAACTTTTTATTCTTGGATGGAAATCACAGGAAGCTAGGGTCTAGAGGTGGCGCCGCATAAAGAAGTGGAGAAGAGTGAGGGACAAATTAGTTCATGTTAAAAAGTCTGAAATGCATGAACACAGTATAAATGCAAACATTATAATGGACCGGTGTAGGTACCGGATCGGCTCAGGGTCCTGTGCCTGTTGATGGTCTCACTAGATGATCGGCTGAACGTGGAATGTATGGATGTTACAATAACACGTTCGTAAAAGTTATGTTTGCACATTGACAATAAAGATTTTGATTGGTCCGACCAAATTTGCGTTTGTGGTCCTTGTGGTTGTAGTCCTGTAGTCCAAAAACACTTTTTGGGGAAAATATGTTCGGGAAATGTAAAATAAATGCAAAAATATCAACTGATAAATGGAGATCCTCAGAAGATCTTCATTTTGATTGAATGAGGCAAAATGAAAACAATTTTGAACGAATGAATGGATTTATTTACATAAGAACTAACGAAATGTGCAGAATAGTTCCACATTTACACAAATGGAAATGGCTGCTAATTATGTAAATGCATTTAAAAAATGTTCACATATAAGAGCTGCTGTGCTTTTGGCAGTTATGAAGAAAACATTTAGGTGGTAAGAAACAAGAATTTGTTAACAAATTTGCTGAACTCTTTCCAGAACATATGTGCGAAAGCAGGGTGGGTTTGCCGTAGAGTGATGTCATCGGCAGGCCCAGGACCTGAGCCGATCTGGCAGCCCAAGCAGATCCAATACTTACACTGGATACATGACTGCAATGGTGGCATTTCGCCCTCTGGTGGTCTGGCGGGGAATTACTTTGCAACGATTCCTCAGGCAACTAAAGGGCCATTCCCATCTGTACCGGGTCGGCCCGGACCGGGTAGCGTAGGTTGTTTACATATCTGGGTGGCCTGGTATTTTTCCGGACCAACCAAGGCTCATTCTCAGCCCTCTTCTCAAGGGGGTCTGCTTCAGGCCAACCAGGGCCAACACACCCACTGCTGACAGCAAATTCACACCTTCCATTAGAGCAAGCCTCTGATTGGTGGGTAGAATCAGCCCACATGGGCTTAAGACAAGGATGTGTGGAAACAACCGGGCCAGGCTGGGGCCGACTGGGGCTACCCGGCCCGGGCCGACCCGGTACAGATGGGAATGGCCCATAAAAAGTCTGAAGGTAGAACATCTCTGTCAATGCATGTGCGTAACTCCGTATCTGAGCCGACGGAGACGTAAAAATCAGGCTTAAGAACTACAAAATCCAACTTAAAAACATGAAGAGGAAGCATTTAACCATGATCACACACACACACACACACACACACACACACACACACACACACACACACACACACACACACACACACACACACACACACACACACACACACACACACACACACACACGCGCACACACACACACACACACACACACAATAGTAATGACAGTAAATTTCTTTATATAGCGTCTATGAACAAAGCACTGCACAACCAGAAAGAGAAACATCACCCAAATAAAGAACAAAATTAAAATAGATTAATTAAAAGAATAAAATTCTCTAATTTCCCTCTGGGATTAATGAAGTATCTTTGAATTTGAATTGAATTTGAAACAACAACAGCATCAATTAAAACACACACAAAACATAGGATGAAAACATTAATAAAATCTTAAGGTAAAATAGAAACAAGTTAAAACAAGAAGATAATAAAAATACCTACAAAAGCCCAGCTGTAATCAGTTACACTATCAGTTGCTAAACACTTAAGTAAAAAAGTGGGTTTTCAACTTTCAGTGTAGATTTTTTGATTGGACACTGAAAACTATAATCTGAAATCTTGCAGATGAACAATGCAAACACATCTTTGAAAGCAGTTCTTTATCTCACCACTGTTTTCACTAGATTTCATGCTGAGTGAGTTGTGTTGCAACACTGCAGATGGACCAGACAGATATCGTACAATACAGGACAGAGAAGAAAGGCTGCTCGTTGTTAATTATTAACCAAACTTTCTGCTGTTTCTCTGAGCTTCGGTATAAAAGCGAGAAGTTCCTGACAAACATTCTGCAGCAAAGGGGACAGTTAAAAGGTAAGCAGATCCATGTACAGAAAGTGATTGTTCCAAAACGTGCTTTCAGTGAAAGAAGCTCTAAAGATATGGTGACGTTCATGTTTCTCTCTTTAGACTTAGTTGAAAACAGGGAAACTGTTGGCTACATTGAAAGGTTTTTCTCACACAATACAATTTTGACTTCCTGTTGTTTAACCTGGCTTACTTGTTTCTCTGTGGACAGCCTTTGAAGATGCGTCGGATCTTTGCTAGTTGTGCTCTGGCAGCCATACTGCTGGCTGTAGCTTGGGCAGACCACCATCTTCACCACGGCTCTAAGCACAGCCATGAGGACGACATGAGCTGCCATGTTCTGTCCCCTCATAATGCAGACTTTGCCTTTGCTCTCTACAAACATCTGAACGCCAAGGCTGCTGAGGGAAAGAACATCTTCTACTCTCCACTGGGCATCTCCACTGCCCTGTCCATGCTGGCCACTGGGGCCCGCGGTGACACCCACAGCCAACTGTTTTCCGCCTTGGGCTACAGCCCCCTGAACCAGACACAAGTCAACGAAGCCTATAAGCACATTTTACACATGTTCGGCCATAGCCAGGAGAACCAGAAGCTGGATGTTGGTAACTCTGTTGCCGTCCGTACTGGTTTCAATCCTCTGCAGGCATTTCTCACAGACCTTAAACAGTTCTACAGTGGTGAGGTCTTTAATGTGAACTTTGCAAATCCTGATGAGGCTAAAGAACAGATCAACCGACATATTGCCACTAAAACCCATGACAAAATCAAGAATATGGTGAAGGACTTAGACACTGAGATGGCTATGATTCTGATCAACTATGTCTACTTCAGAGGTAAATCTTCAAAACATGTCATGCATGCACAGTTCTTCTCTTTTATGAATTCAAATCAATGCACTTCAAAAATATCTGAACAACCAAGCAAAATGTTCAAGAAATGCTTATCTAGCCATGTTTTCCTGCAGGACAATGGGAGAGGCCCTTCAACAAGAACTTGACGACCAAGGAGGAATTCTTTGTGGACAAGAACACGAAAGTTGAGGTGGACATGATGAAGAAGACAGGACGCTTTGATTTCTACCAGGACAACGACAACCACACCACTGTCATTTTGCTGCCCTACAAAGGCAATACTTCCATGATGATTGTCCTTCCCAATGAAGACAAGATGCAGGTTGTGGAAGGCTTTATCAACAAGGACTACATAAGGCACTGGCATGACTCCCTGAACAAGAAGTAGGGCAAATATAAGTTTCTTCTGCATCAAATGTGTATGTTTGCGCTTGTAAAGTGTAGTGTTGTGTTGTTTAATTGATGGGTTTCTCGTTCCACAGTAACATAAATCTTTTAATGCCCAAATTTTCCATCTCTGCTGATGCTTCTCTGGATGAGACCCTGAAGGAAATGGGAATGACAGATGCTTTTGGAGAAAAGGCTGACTTCTCTGGTATATCTGATGAGACCAGGCTTAAAGTCTCAAAGGTAGGACAATCAAACATGACAGGAAGGACCTTTCCAACTTGAAGTTTTTCAAATAAAAACTTTGCCTGCTGTTTCCTCTGTAGGCCTCCCACAAGGCGGTGCTGAGTGTGGATGAAACAGGAACAGAGGCAGCAGCTGTCACTACCATCGAAATTATGCCCATGAGCCTTCCTGAAACCGTAAGAATTAACAGGCCATTCTTGGTCTTCATCATGGAGCACTCAACAAGGAGCATCCTCTTCATGGGCAAGATCAGCAACCCCGCTGCTGAGTAAAAATACTCAAAAAGTGCTCAGATGTCATCGTTTTTACACTGTAGTAAGTTTGAGTAGATTTGGGACACTTACCTCATCACCTGAAACTGTTGTCTTGGTATGACTTCAACGCTGGGTGCATTGGATAACTGATGAGTGAAGACAGTAAGAAAGACAGTAGGCCTATTTTTCAAGAAACAGAAAATTATGTTCATTAATCTGTCTGTCATTTTAACCATCTATCATCTGGTTTGCTTAATAAATGTCTTCATGCGTCATTATGGATTATACACTGATTAAATGTTTCTTGTGGTAAAATGAATGATTAAAATATCTGCCACTTGTAGCATCTACCAGTAACAAAGACAACTTATTGTTTTATGATTTTAAATGCCATTAAAAAAATTAAAATAAAGATTTGTCTTGAAAGCCTGCACTTTAATGTTTTTTATCTTTAAACTCAACTGTTTAAAAATATTTATTGAATGATGCACCATGAAAATAAGTCAGGACTTGCACAACTTGTTTTTCTACTAAATTAATTTAGATTTAGTTTGCAATAATGTGTTTTGGATGTATTTTTTAGCAAAACATTTCAAGTATCAACGAAGTATAGGAAATCCAAAAGTTTAATTATCATAGGATCCACAACTAAATAACATTTGGAGTCCATCCAAGATGGCCACCACGGCTATTGTAGCTAAACATCATGATGCAAACTAAATACAGATCAACACTAGCATGACACATGTAGCATGGTTGCTTTATAGGTAAATAGTTAAGTTCAGTGAACATTCTTTCAATATGGACCATCTGCATTAAGCTAACGTTTTTGCTTCTTTTGTCATATGTCTTTTCACAGACGGGATTCTTATAATTTGTTCATCTTCAACTCATTGGGTGTTTCTCAATGTCAAGGCGCGTGGCCTCGCAAGGCAATGTCTTTCGAGGCCAGGCGGCGGTCACGTATTATCACGTGACATGCGAGATAATGTTACATTTCATATTAATAAGTTTCAATATAAATATATAACAAGCCTTTTACTTTTTGAATTTGTTAAATTAAATATGTAAGCGAGTTACTACCCGCTATAACCATCGAAGCTGCAACTACTAAGCAACTAACTAACTGTAGATAACTGTTTTGGATCTAAAAAACATTTCAGATATCAGCCCAATAGCTACTATTAGTTGACTTACATTTTAACTTGAAATTTGCCCCCGAAGTAGCTGCCGGTTTCTGATCTGCCATCCTTTTGAAAATACCGTGCTGTATTCTGGGAATTTTTTTGACCAGGACTAAACTAAGACACCTCCCGTGTATCCTTGCTCAGCTAGCTAAATGGCCAACAAACGGAGAGCAGACGCCTCGGTAGAACATGAACATTGGAACACACCTTGGCTATTCCTGATTACTTATCTCCTAGGACCAAGACATTAAGGGAAAGTTCCTTGGCATTGAGAAACACATTCAAGATGGCTGCCACAACTAATCAACACAAAAACAGCTATAACTCCGTCAGCTTTAAGCACTGGTCTACGGTGAATTAATAGCTAAGAATGATCGCAACACAAACTCTGAACACTGACTAATTGTGTGAAATATTTGCTTTAAACTTTGTAATTAATAGTTGAAGTCAGCTCCATCTGTTTGTTATCAGCATATCTTAAGAGCCTCTGAAAAATCTAGATAACAGCCTTATGAAATGATCATTACACATGCAAATTAACCTTTTAAGTGTTTTCACTTCAAAATGGCTTCATAGCCAATCAACATTTTCCAACAACAAATGGCTGTAGTTATGTGAATTTTGCAGATATCTCCCTCTCTAAGATAACCTGCTTTTAATGCGTTGCAGAATGACAGCTACTTGAGTGTGGAGGCTGCAGCCTTAAACATATTTGAGTTTAAACTTTTACAGTCATCAAATGATCAGAAGAGAGAATTAAAAAAAAAGAATTTTTTAAAACCTGAATAAACTATTTTGCCATCATGATATGGATGCTTCAAGCAAAGCTTGATATAAGTATTTGTTGTTACTACTTGTCTGGATAGTGTAAAAATACAAAAGTGATTCATTTTTTATTTAACCCTTTTCTACATTAACTCACTTTTCAAGTTCCGCTTTTTTGTGAAGTAACACAAAGTACCTGATCTTTGCAAACAGATGCGTTCACCTGGGTGTAATAGAATCTGTAAATTATCTCCTCCCAGCACAGCCTGTGTAGTGTTTTTCCACTGAAGCCCTCCCAGTATCAGTACAACAACCCCCCCAACAGATAAGTACTGACCTGTGTTACAGCAGAGACTCCATGTGTGACCTGGTGGCTGTCAGCCTCTCATGACTCTGCCCTTTGACCTGTCAATAGTAGAGCCACAGCAGCCTATTTACTCAACCAGCAAGGATGCACTTTGTCTCTTCTGGTAGCTTCTAAGTTCTGATTTTGCAGAGAACCTTCAATCACAGAGCTAAGTTATGGGTGGAACACAACCAGTGTAGTCTGCTGCACATATAGATAGATAGATAGATAGACAGATAGATAGATAGATAGATAGATAGATAGATAGATAGATAGATAGATAGATAGATATATAGATAGATAGATAGATAGATAGATAGATAGATGGATGGATGGATAGATAGATAGATAGATAGATAGATAGATAGATAGATAGATAGATAGATAGATAGATAGATAGATAGATAGATAGATAGATAGATAGATAGATAGATAGATAGAGAGATAGATAGATAGATAGATAGATAGATAGAGAGATAGATAGATAGATAGATAGATAGATAGATAGATAGATAGATAGATAGATAGATAGATAGATAGATAGATAGATAGATAGATAGATAGATAGATAGATAGATAGATAGATAGATAGATAGTGTCATGTTCTGCATTCCCTTCATGTGTCCCCTTGTGCTCTGTGTGTCCTTATGCTTCCTCAGCCCACTTCAGGTTCTCCTCATGTGTCTCCTTGTGTTCCCCAGCTGCCTCTAGGCTTCTCTCATGTTTCCTCCTAGTCACTCCCGTGTAGTTCCTATTGATTTGTTTTAGTCCTCCTCACCCCTCTAGTCATTTGTAGTTTATCTTTGCCCTTAGTCTTTAGGTTTAGTTATTTAGTGTTTATAGGTTATGGTTTATCTCCCCCTCTGCTTAAGTTCTTTCCCCATTTAGTTTATTGATGGCACCTGTTTCCCTTCTAGACCTCACTCCTCACACCTGTCACCTGTTCCCCTGATTGCTCCCCTCTGTGTTTAAAAACCCTGTCTTGTCCCTCAGTGTTTGTTGGTCCATTGTCTTTGTCAGCGTTGTTCTGTCCTCCTCAGAAACTCCAGATTCTTGCTCACGAATGAGCTTTGTTTTATAGTTTAGTTTTTTCTGGATTTTCGATTTGGCTTCCTGACCCTTTGGATATTTACCCATCATCCTAATGAACGGAATTTCATTCAGTCAACCGTTCCTGCCTGAGTTGTCTGGGCTTCTGCATTTTGGGTCCAAACCTCCTGCTCTCAGCTGGATGGATGCACGGATGGATGGATGGATGGATAGATGGATGGATGGATAGATATATAGATAGATGGATGGATAGATATATAGATAGATGGATGGATAGATATATAGATAGAACTTTTTTGTCACATACACAGAAAAGGGTCACAGAAATTTCCAATGGCTTGAGTACGAAAATACCATAAAAATAAAAAATACAATAGGTGTCTGTCAGAAAACTGATTTAAAAAACTTAAGCAAAGGAAATTAGGTACTTGAAAGATTCACGTATGTACATCTTACAGGAAAGATGAGCTAATGCTACTATTAATATTTGTTAGGGATGTAACAGTACACCTAAAATCCTGTTTCACTTGGTTTCACGGTTCGGGTCATTTTTAGTACAGGGAGGAAACAAAGTGAAAAAGTATTTTAATGTTTAAATGGGTACGGCTTAATTAGTAATAATACTATACTTGCAGTACATTTTCCAACAAAATATATTCAGATAACATAGAGATTTACTTGGCTGCAATACGTATACTGGCTAACGTCAAAAGTCAGTGGTCAGCCAGTAGCAATGGCTGGTTCAAATTCAAATGTAGTGCAGACTTTTAAGCTGAAGAGAACACCACATGTTTAGTAGATTTGGAGAAAATGTTCGACCTCTTCCCTCGGGGGGCCCTTAAGGGGGTCCTTTAAGAGTAGGAGGTACCAGGACCTCTGATATGAGCTGTTAGGTCCACAAATGACCGGTGTCAGAGCTTGGTCCGCATCGCAAGCAGTAAGTTTGGTATAGATAGGTTTCAGATAGATTTCATTTTGTAAATGAACATGACAAATCTTCTTCATGCTCCAGGGTTACTTGTGGAGTACCACAGGGTTCAGTGCTTGGACTTTTTTATTTTTACTATATATATATATATATATATATATATATATATATATATATATATATATGATTCCAAATGGAAAAATCATTAGACAGCATGGGATAAACTTCCACTGTTATGCTGACGATACTCAGTTATATCTATCCATTAACTCTGATGAACCTAATCGGTTAGTTAGATTACAGTCTTGTCTTGAAGACATAAAAAATTGTATGACTCAAAACTTTTTGCTTTTAAATCAAGACAAGACTGAAGTTCTCATCTCTGGACCCGAAATTCAGAATAGGAAATTGCTTGGTCAATCACCTGACCTGAATGGCATTACATTAATCTCCGAGAGCAAAGTAAGGAACCTTGGTATTATTTTCGACCTGGACATGTCATTCAAATCCCACGTTAAACAGGTTTGTAGGATTTCCTTTTTCCACCTTCGGGATATTGCTAAGATTAAAACCATCCTTTCCAGGAGTGATGCTGAAAAACTAGTTCATGCATTTATTACATCAAGACTGGATTACTGTAATTCATTACTCTCAGGAAGTCCACATAATGTAGTTAAAAGTCTTCAGCTTGTCCAAAATGCTGCAGCTAGAGTTCTGATGAGAATTAAAAAGAGAGATCCTATCTCTCATGTCTTAGCTTCCCTACATTGGCTGCCTGTTAAATTTAGAATAGATTTTAAGATCCTTCTTCTCACATATAAAGCTTTTATTAATCAAGCTCCATCATACATCAGTGACCTGAATGTTCCCTATGGTCCTAACCGAGCTCTTCGTTCTCAGACTGCAGATTTACTGGTGGTTCCCATAACATCTAAAAATAGGATGGGAGGCAGATCTTTTAGTTATCAGGCTCCTCTCTTGTGGAACCAGCTCCCAGCTTTAGTCCGTGAGGCAGGCACCTTGTCTACTTTTAAGACTAGGCTTAAAACATTTTTATTTGATAGGGCCTATGGTTAAAATTTGATGTTAGCCCAGATCTGGACAAAAGGGGGAGTAGAGGGAGGTGGAGAATACAGTCAGTAAAGACAGTTTTCCCTTGCCCTGCCTCCAACATACCTCCATCTAAAAGGCTAGGTTATCCAACGTTATCTCTGTAGTTATGCTGCTATAGGCTTAGACTACTGGAGGACACACTGACCACTTTCCACACTTGACTACTTTCTTCTACAATTTGCTCTTTAATTGTAGTATTTCCTGTTATTTCAGCTGTTAACTTTATTTTTTCTCTAAGTGTTTTTCTCCCCAGAAGAAGCTACAAAGATGTTCTGCTGAGCTGTGGTAGCCTCATAGGGGGGCCATCGGCTTGAACACTGTTGCTAACCACTTAAATATTCTCCCTCTCCTGATAATAACATTTTACTTTCTTTGACATTGAATGTGCTACTACTAGTTTACCCGTTTAATTATTGATTCACTAGGATAAATACAATGAAGTTTATCTCTCACCAAATAGAATATTTGCTAAGAAATCACAATGTAACCATAGAAACACTACTTGGTATATGTGTGTGTGTGTGTGTGTGTGTGTGTGTGTGTGTGTGTGTGTGTGTGTGTGTGTGTGTGTGTGTGTGTGTGTGTGTGTGTGTGTGCGCGTGGGTGGGCTGGTGTTGGTGTGTGTGTGCTCTGTCTACTCGATCCCCAGTGATTCATGGCGGATGGCTGCTTATACTGAGCCAGGATATTCTGGAGGTTTCTTCCTGTTAAAAGGGAGTTTTCCTATCCACTGTCGCCAAATGCTTGTGTATGAGGATTGCTGTAAAGTCACTGACACCAGTCAGTGACTTGATGCAATTTGCTGGATTCCTTATATAGGAAACGTTTTTCTGATTGGCCTAATGAACTGAACTCTATTGGAATGTTTACTATGTGAAGTGCCTTGAGACGACTCTTGACGCTATACAAATAAACTTCAATGGAATTGAATTGAATAGCCACTCTTTCTCTGACAATAAGTAACTAAGTAAGTTTTACTTTGAGTACATTTTATTTATAATACTTTTTACTTTTACTTATGTAAACATTTTGGCAAGTACTTTTACTTGTATATGAGTAAAACATTATCACAGCATTAGTACTTGTACTTAAAGTACGACATTTTACTACTCTTTCCACCTCTGGTTCTGACTTCTAACTGCCAAAAGCTGAATACCAGTTTAACAAAGACGTCCTCCAGCCAGCCAAGCATACACTCAGTGGCCTCCTGCATGCGTTTCATGGTTTTAACATGAAATTGGACATGTGGCACAAGTGGGCATAGCATATACCAAGCAAGCAAATCCATATTCAAAGTGGTTTTGGACCCTGAGTTGAGTCGAACGAGTCTGTGATCTGTAATTAAACTGCCGGAGCAAAAATCCAATAAACCACTGAGCAGACAGCAGAAGCAGCAAAACGAGGTGTTTTCTATTTATTCCACTACAGTGAACTCATTTCTAAAGTCACCTTGATCACTGAACTGTTGCTTGGTTTTCATCCAAAGAGAGAGGGCTTTCAGTTTGCTCTGTCAATATCACAGACCAAACTCACTGTAAATAAAAGACTCTGGCTGCTTGTTAAAGCAGCACACTAGAAATCTGTTTGTTTTGAAATCACTTCATCTGGGTGAGAAATCAGTCACAGGGAAATATTAACACCATTTCATTTAGAATTTGACTTTGTCAAAATGTAAACAAAACTACTGGATCAAAGAAGTTCCTTGCTGGATCTGATAATTTCTGTGCTGTCTGATAAATTCTCATCTCTGGAGATGTGACTCTGTGGAACAGTTCTAGACAGTGAATATCTTACCTGTTGTGGGTAGCTCTTTAACTCATCTCAGTTTGGACAAACTCAGACAAAACTTGACCAAACAGACTAACTAGAAAAATGTTGAGCCAGTGTTTTTTGACTTGAGTTGTTTAAGACGTCCCTAAGGCCATGAACACACCGGGCTTTTGGAAAACTGAACGCCCCCCAACAATCTAGGAAAAAAAGAAAAAGAAACTATCGTTCTATGAAACGTCTCTCAAGATGAAAATCATGAGACGCTTCACAAAAATAAAAAATCATTAAAAACATCATAACAAAATGAGAGAAAACTAAAAATTTTGATAAAAAAAAGAAGGAAGACAGAAATGAATAAGAAAACATCATCATGGGATCCCGAGAAAGGCAGAATTGGTAGAAACCATGAAGAGAAGCTAGTGAGGATGAAGAGGAGGTTACACCAAAGTTTGAACAGGTGAGTTTTCAGCTGCTTTTTAGAGGAGACCACTGAGTTCCAGAGTCTGGGGACCACTAGCCTGGCAAGCCAGACTAAATAAATGCATTCTTTGCAAAGCAAGAATTTGGTCTAGTTCACTAGGCTAGGGGACCACAGCAGCATTGTGATGCACATTTATTGGCATGCCAAGCCTACAGGTGGCAGTAGTTCCTTCGAAGTGGAATAACTAAGAGGTAATTACCACCCTTAATGTCATACTGTGTGTGATCTTTTACATTGGGCAGTAAACACAGGTCACATGTGATGTTAGACCATTTTTGTCACGGCAATGACACCTAAAATCTAAAACCCTGAAAACCTTAGAAAAATATCTTGATTTTGTGGTATACTCAGCTACGTGTGTACAGGATCTTGCTCTGCTTATACTTCTAAAGCATGCTGCTGGATTTGCAGATCTCTACTGCACACCAGTAATTAACACACACACACACACACACACACACACACACACACACACACACACACACACACACACACACACACACACTAAGGAATTAGAACATTCATGTGACAGTTCCTCGTCCCTTCACCGTGGTGAACCTCACACACCTCCTCCACACAGAGGCGCCTTCATTAGTGTGGAACTTCTTCTATTATTCCTGAATGTCTCTCACATCTCTGCTTTTGTTGTTATTCATGCTCAGAGAAGATCAAATGCAGATCAGGACATGATGTGACACATGGAGAGGTGGGCATCTATAATGCATCCCCTGTTGTGTTTGGGACACAATGCCAGCTATTTTCATCTGCAGCTCATTTTGAGGGAAGCGGTAGAGAGAAGTCGAGCATCTCCACTGAGTGACAGGACGGGGGTGGGACGTGAAGACGTGAACAACCCAAGCCCAGGCGATTACTCATGAGTGTTCTCTGGTTTTTGACATCACACGTTCACAATAGTCAGCAGATATCACTGTGATCTAAAGAAAAAGCAGCCATGAATAAATTCTGTTTAATCACACACCATACGGCTTATGAACACATACGCGTTTAGTCCATAACAACAGCAGTGAGGTTAGCTGGGTTGATGCTATTATCGAAGTTTGATTTAACCAGTCACACACTCACCCCCACCTAGGACCAGTTTAGAGAATCTAGTTAGCCTAACCTGTGTGTGTTTGGTCTGTGGGAGAAAACTGTAGCATATCCAAAGGCCAATTATTTCATCAAAATGACCAGAAATTAAACTTTTAACTTCCAGACACACACACACACACACACACACACACACACACACACACACACACACACACACACACACACACACACACACACACACACACACACACACACACACACACACACACACACACACACACACACACACACACACACACACACACACACACACACACACACACACACACACACACACACAGAGGAGCTGAGCTAAGGCCTGTGGGCAAGAGTGGGGGCCAGTGACGGCTGGAGGTCAGATGTTTCTACACACAGACGGGAGTCCAGCTCAGGCCCAAGTCATGTTATCAATGGGCCTGTCCTGAGTCTAATTCCATGCTTTCGTGCTTTTTTTAAACACTGAAACAATTCTGTTTACCTGTTTGTAGCTACAGTTTTGCCGACGGCTGCCGGCTTCTTCAGGCTGACGCTGATGGTGGTGCGTCACTTCCTTCTCTGTTTATCTGCAGGCAGCAGAGGACGTTGTCGCCCTCTACTGCCCGCTCTCCCCTCTCCGACGATGCAGTTCCATGCGTGGTCCAGCGTGTAAACTCCGTCGTCCCTGTTCATGGTCCCACATCCACGTCTCCTTATCTCGATTGCTTCCTTGATCCATCTTTTGTATTTTTGTTGTTCAGTGGTTATGATCCGTGTGCTGTCCCAGTCCATTATATGGTTTTCTCTTATGCAATGATCTGTTACGGCTGATTTCCTTATTGTACTTTCTGCTTCTTGTTTTGCTGCTCTTGTGTGTTTTCGACTTGTTTCTTTCTCGCACTCCTTTCTGTGTTCTATTGTTCGTGTGTTGAGTTGGCGTCCGGTTTCTCCTATGTATGTTTTATTGCAGAGTTTGCATGGGATTTCGTAAACGACTCCACATTTAAGTCCAGCTGGTATCTTGTCTTTTGGGTGCACTAGTCTGTTTCTAACTGTTGTGTATGGTTTTGTTGGTGTGTTTATGTTGTGTTTTTTCATTGTTGCTCTTACTTTTTCTGTTATGCCTTTGATGTATGGTAGGGTTATCGCTGGTTTTGGTTCTTGTCTTTCTGTGTTTCTGGTTCTTTTTTTGAGTTGTTCTTTTCTTTCTGTTGTTGTTTGTCGTTTTCCTTTGTTTATTGCCCATGTCGGGTATCTGCAGGTCTTTAAAGCGTGTTGTATGTGTTTGTCCTCTTGTTTTCGGTCTCTCTCTTCTGTTATTATGTTTGTTCGGTGATATAATGTTCTGATTACTGACATTTTGTGTATGGTGGGGTGTTCTGATGTCCATAATAGATATTGGTCTGTGTGTGTTGGATTCCTGTATGTGTTCATGTTTAGGGTCCCGTCGGTCTGTCTGGTGATTTTCATATCCATAAATGCTATGCTGCCTTCTGTTTCTAACTCATAAGTGAATTTTATGTTGCCCGTGTCGTCAATGTTGTTTAAATGTTGTGTTAGTGTTTCTGTTTGTCCTTTTGGTATGATTTCCAGTATGTCATCTACGTAGCGTTTCCATAGTTTTATTTTGCAGTTTGGGGGGGCGGTGGCTATGGCTTTTTGTTCCAGGTCTTCCATGAAAAACTCGCACAGGGTGGCTGATAACGGGTTACCCATGGCGAAGCTTTCCAGTTGTTTGTATATTATGTTATTGTATGTGAAGTAAGTGGAGTTAGCTACCAGAAGGAGAAGGAAGTGACGCACCACCATCAGCGTCAGCCTGAAGAAGCCGGCAGCCTTCGGCGAAACTGTAGCTACAAAACAGGTAAACAAAACTGTTTCTGTGTTTAAAAAAGAACGAAAGCATGGAATTAGAACCACGACACAGTAAGAACACACCTAAGCTGTCCTGAGTCTCCTCTCAACACCCGGGACTCTGCCGGCTGCTGGTTGTGACCCCCCGGGGCAATCCTCTGCGCCTCTTGAGAGGGGGCTGGGGCTTTTCTGGTTACAGTCTCCCTGGGGTCCCTGCGCTCTGGGGCAGCTCCTGGATCTCTGGGACTTGGAGCTCCTTCCATCTTCTACACATCTTTGAGGGCAGATCTGTGGCCCCTCACGCTCTCTATTGGACGCTCCTATAGAGAAACCTTACATATACAAGCGCGTGTACGCAATGGGCAATATTGTTATTGTTTATGACCTGACCCAGGGGGAGCATGTAGAGATTGAAAAGTAGTGGTCCTAAAATTGAGCTTTGGGGGACCCCACATGTCATGGTGATCAGCTTTGATTTGTGATCTCCAATAGAGACAACATAGCCCCTTTCTTTCAGATATGATTGGAACCAGGCAAGGATTGTACCGGATAGGCCCACCCAGTTTGTGAGTCTGTCTAGAAGCATGTTGTGGTCCACTGTATCAAAAGCTGCAGCCTCATCAGGACAGATGCTTTACCTGTGTCAGTGTTTAGACAAGTGGAGTGGAGTAAGATTCTGATGGGGGGTGAATTGCTCTTTAAGAGCAGCTTGGAACTCTAATAATAATTCTAATAATGCTGCAATTATCAGTATTAAGTGACTTGATTGAAATGAGAAGAAAGGAAATAAAAGACTAAAACAGATCTGTGCAAAGGAAGACACTGAAAACAACTCCGATGTCCGATATCACCCATCACATAGTGTAATAATAATCAGATACGTGATGATAGCAGACTCAGGTGGGATTAAAAGAAGAAAGGTTCATCCTTTATCTATTATGTTTGTTCAGTTAAACTTAAAAAGAATGTGCTTTTTCTTCAGCTCTATGATCAATTTCATTCATTTTCATATTCTATTTTATTTATTTACAGTATTTATGTATTTTTAATGCTCCTTTTCTTCTTGGTACAGAAGTTTGTAACAGCAGGAACCTTCCAGAATGAGCTGGCTGGTGGTCTGGTTCCTTCAGTCTAAACCCATTTTTGGGATTTCTTGATGGTTAAATCCTGCCTTACAACTTTGTGCTGATATCTTTGGTACAGAGACAGTTCGCTAGAAGCAGCTCGCTACTGTTTCTACTTGTGTTGAGACATGGAGGAATAGCGGTAATTACAAATCTTTAAAATAATGTTATTCATGAAGGAGCGTGGTTCAGCTTCTGTGACAGCAACTCGGTGGTCCATACGTGTGTTTGCTGAGCTGAGCTCAGGTAGCTCGACCCGTGGCGATTGTCTTCCGTGGAGAGAATGGTGAACTGTGGATCAAGCAGTTACTTTCTGAGAGTGTAACTAAGAAGTTCATTAGATGTTTTACAAAGAGGCAGATGGGAAATCTTTAGAGTTTTAGGAAATGCTCTAAGTTTGTCAGCTACTTTCAAAAGCAGTTTTATCTCCAAAATCAGCTGGGTTAGTGATCTGATGTTTGTTTGCCAGTGTTGATTAGCAGTGATAACCACCCTCAACAGGGATGATCAGGTGTTCTTGAGCTGATTACCTCCTGAGAGTAACTCAAACACATTTCCCAACAGGCAACATCCTTGTCTGGTTTGGTTGCTCTGAACCACTGCACTTGAGAAGAAAAGTCATTAGTGATGATTTAATCAGATGTTACCAGAAACTGGAGCACAGCAGATGGGAATAAGAGGAGAGAAGATGTCTCATAGACTCTCTCTGGTAATGACAACGGTTTCAGAAACAGCAGAGCAGGAAAATATGAAATAAAGTGACAGAGTCGATGTTCACTCACCCTGACTTCATCATTTTTTGCGCTTTTGAGCTAGAAAGAAACTTCTACTGCAGGGCACGTAGAGGTGCTTATTCTTCAGTATTACACAATCACATTTAGAGGACAAAAACACTTTAAATGGGATTTGTTGCTGCAGCATGTTATAAGCGAAGAAAAGCTCGAGTGCATTTTGAACACTTAGAAGCAGCTTGGCTGGAGAAGTGAGCACAAACTACTCTAGTCTTTTTCTAAGCTGGAAGGACAAACAGCCTCTTCTAGATGTGTGAGATGGTCAGACCAGCCTGAGATGTTCCAGTAGGAAATTACATCATCACCCATCATCTACTACCTGACGTCAGGGAGTCAAAATCATCAGATTGTTAAATCAGCGCTTAACCACTGACAGTAACTGCGTGATTATGCATTTTCACTCAGCACGTTTCTCAGTCCATCCACTTTTAAACACAAGCTAGAATTAATCAAAAATATTTGATCACTTATATTTGCAAGAGAAGATAAGCACAGCTCTTCTAAAGAAGAATTATTATTATGAGTAATCAACTATTGCACTGAAGGACTAGGTGTTTGGATGGGGACAGTTTTAGGCGAAGCTTGGTTTGTTTTAACCTTCTGAGTTTTTGCATTTTTATTTTCTACCAGCTGCAAAAATAACATTAAAATATTAAAAAAAACATCTTCCTCAACAGGGATAAGAACTCAGTCCTGGAGGACAGTGATTGTGGTGATGATGAAGGTGATAATGATGGTGATGGTGGTGATGATAAAGGTGGTGATGATGATGATGGTGATGGTGGTGATAATGAAGGTGGTGATGATGATGATGGTGATGGTGGTGATAAAGATGGTGGTGATGATGAAGGTGGTGATGATGTTGATGGTGATGGTGGTGATAATGAAGGTGGTGATGATGATGATGGTGATGGTGGTGATAAAGAAGGTGGTGGTGATGATGATGATTGTGGTGATGATGAAGGTGGTGATGATGATGATGGTGATGGTGGTGATGATTTAAGTGGTGATGACGGTGATGATGAATATGATGATGATGGTGGTGATGATAGTGATGATGATGACAATGATGAAGAAGCTGATGCTGAAGACAATGATGATGGTGATGATAATGATAATGATGGTGTGATGATGATGATGATAAACACAATGATGATGGTGAAGATGATGATGGTGATGATGATGAAGATGATGGTGATGATGACGATGGTGATGATGATGAAGATGATGGTGATGATGACGATGATGATGATGATGGTGATGATGATGAAAATGATGGTGATGATGATGAAGATGATAATGATGATGATGATGGTGATGGTGGTGATGATAAAGGTGGTGATGATGATGATGGTTGTGATAATGAAGGTGGTGATGATGGTGATGGTGATGGTGGTGATGATAAAGGTGGTGATGATGATGATGATGATGATGATGATGATGGTGATGGTGGTGATGATAAAGGTGGTGATGATGATGATGGTTGTGATAATGAAGGTGGTGATGATGGTGATGGTGATGGTGGTGATGATAAAGGTGGTGATGATGATGATGATGATGATGGTGGTGATGATAAAGGTGGTGATGATGATGATGGTGATGGTGGTGATGATAAAGGTGGTGATGATGATGATGGTGGTGATGATGATGATGATGATGATGGTGGTGATGATAAAGGTGGTGATGATGATGATGATGATGATGGTGGTGATGATAAAGGTGTTGATGATGATGGTGATGGTGGTGATAATGAAAGTGGTGATGATGATGATGATGGTGATGATGATGATGATGGTGATGGTGGTGATAATGAAGGTGATGATGATGGTGATGGTGATGGTGGTGATAATGAAGGTGGTGATGATGATGATGGTGGTGATAATGAAGGTGGTGATGATGATGATGATGATGATGATGATGGTGATGGTGGTGATAATGAAGGTGGTGATGATGATGATGGTGATGGTGGTGATAATGAAGGTGGTGATGATGATGATGGTGGTGATAATGAAGGTGGTGATGATGATGATGATGGTGATGGTGGTGATAATGAAGGTGGTGATGATGATGATGATGTTGATGATGGTGATGGTGATGGTGGTGATGGTGGTGATAATGAAGGTGGTGATGATGATGATGATGATGGTGGTGATAATGAAGGTGGTGATGATGATGATGATGATGGTGATGGTGGTGATAATGAAGGTGGTGATGATGATGATGATGTTGATGATGGTGATGGTGATGGTGGTGATAATGAAGGTGGTGATGATGATGATGGTGGTGATAATGAAGGTGGTGATGATGATGGTGGTGATGATGATGATGGTGGTGATAATGATGGTGGTGATGATGATGATGGTGGTGATAATGAAGGTGGTGATGATGATGATGGTGGTGATAATGAAGGTGGTGATAATGAAGGTGGTGATGATGATGGTGATGGTGATGGTGGTGATAATGAAGGTGGTGATGATGATGATGGTGGTGATAATGAAGGTGGTGATGATGATGATGATGATGGTGATGGTGGTGATAATGAAGGTGGTGATGATGATGATGGTGATGGTGGTGATAATGAAGGTGTTGATGATGGTGATGGTGGTGATGATGATGATGATGGTGGTGATGGTGGTGATGATTAAAGTGGTGATGATGGTGATGATGAATATGATGATGATGGTGGTGATAATAGTGATGATGATGACAATGATGATGAAGCTGATGATGAAGATAATGATGATGGTGATGATAATGATGATGGTGGTGATGATGATGATGATAAACACAATGATGATGGTGAAGATGATGAAGATGATGGTGATGATGATGAAGATGATGGTGATGATGACGATGATGATGATGGTGATGATGATGAAAATGATGGTGATGATGATGAAGATGATGGTGATGAAGATGATGACGATGATGATGATAATGATGATGGTGATGATGATGATGATGATGATGATAATGATGATGGTGATGATGATGATGACGATGATGATGATAATGATGATGGTGATGATGATGATGATGAAGAAGATGATATGATGATGGTGATGATGACGATGAAGATGATAATGACGATGGTGATGATGATGATGACGATGATGAAGAAGATGATAATGATGATGGTGATGGTGATGATGACGATGACGATGATGATGATGGTGATGATGATGATGAAGATGATGGTGATGTTGGGTTAGGGTTAGCCCTTCTCTCCAGAGGTCATGTAAACCAGCAGATAATGATCTCCCACATTCTCACAAAGTCTTCACCCTCTTCCCTTCAGGCAGGTGACTGAGAAGCCTGAACAAGGAGGCCCATGAACCTTGAACCTTGACCTTTTTCATTTAAATGATTTGGTTCCACATGTCTCTGAGATGCTGTTGAATGAATTAACAAACAAATATTTAAACAAACCACAATAATAACTGTTAAATGTAACAGACCACTTTTTTGTTCTGAAACATCAAATATGTCATAGGCTGAATGTTTTATTTTAATACCATAAATTACCATAAACATACAACTTATTTTATTTTATTTTAATTTATTTAGCCCTCAGGAGCCAAATTCTTCTTCATTTCTTAGGTGCAGGTGAGACCAGTAGGTGGCACTGTTGCCTCGCAGAAACTGCATGTGGGTCCATTGTTCACTTAATGCTGCTTTCATCCCAGTTTGTAATCTAGGCCAAAATTAAAGCGCAGCCGCTCCTCCATTCAGTGGTCGACTTTACACATCAAAGTCAAAGGAGCTGAATGCTCAGAAGGTTACAGAAAGCTCACTCTGCTATCATCTGCTCTCATCTGGGTGCTGTACGCACCCCGCTTCCAGCCAGGGGAAACACTTAAGAGAGGAAACCATCCTAGAAAGAGGAGGGGGACTTTTTACATTTCTGAACATGGACAATGTGAAGCAGCCAGAGCTGAAGCTGTTTTTGCGATGGAACAGTACTGCCGTGTGTTTACAGATTTAGTAGAGAAAACCGGTGTTTTTGGAAGCATTTCTTATGAAAAGGCCAATGGTTTTGTATTCTAATCAGCCTGGAGGACACTGACGTGCCACAAGCCAAAGCAGAAGCAGACGCACAACAGGAGTGAATCCACGCAGCAAACACTTAACACACGGAAGGATCGGGCCTCACCCTGTTAAACGGGAATGAAAGCCTGCTGAGAAGAAGAGGCGGGAGCCAGGTTGACAGAAGGAGGCTGCTCCTGCATCAAAGACAAACAATCAGAAAGCTGATGGTGGTTATTGTTTACGCCTGCCTTGCTGCACAGAGCAGAGGGATGGAGCAGCTTTCATGTGGAGGCCTCCACGGCAGAGAGGAGTATACTCATACAGAGTTATCTCTGATGTCTTTTTAGTCACTCGTGCTGACAGCCTAAAGCACGTCCCTCTCTGATGGTGCTGACCTGTGTGTGAAACACTCTGGCTCTGCATGCAGAGCGACGGCGGCCTTCATGCTCCTGAAATCCACATCTGTCTTTGTTGTTGACAAATGGGATTAGATGTTGTGAGGCTGAGCAGAGGAGCAGCAGTGCTGCAGGACTGGCTGACTCAGTGTCTGGTTTTGTACTGTATCAGTCCAGGTCAGCAGTGAGACAGCAGCTGAGTTTCATTATGATTTCTCTGTCATGTTGCATCAGTGCTGCCGAGTCTGATACGTGTGTTTAACGTGTTCTCATACCAGCTGGGAGGTGTGTGGCTCCATGATGCTGCTCCATCACATCTAATGTGTGGAGAAACTGCTGCTGGCCTGTTGGACACACACACACACGCACGCACGCACGCACGCACACACACACACGCACGCACGCACACACACACACACACACACACACGCACGCACGCACGCACGCACGCACACACACACACACACAAACATTTATTTGCATCCTGTTTGGATGCATGACAGGTGTTGACATTTGCTGCCAGGAAAACTTCTTCCTCACTGGAG